>NC_056728.1:980374880-980457380 GCF_019279795.1 Protopterus annectens | reverse complement strand
TACTATAGTAACCTGGGTTCTCTTTATTTTTTTTCCAAACCTAGAAATGTGTCTTTCAATTACCAGTGCCTTCTCAGGACGTTCACACCGAGCTATATTCTTTGGAATTGCGGGTATTGACATGGGCTGAATTTCCAATAAGCCTCTTTTGGCTTTTATGATGTCCATCATCAGGTCATAGATGTAGTCAAACTTTCATTTCTGAAATACTGGCTTCGCTACCCACTCCTGCTTTGCCTTCGGATACACCACGTTGTATCTAAGCTCTCCCTTTGCTGCTGAGTTTTGAGTAGGGAATTGGACCACTGCTTGTTCACGAGTCAGGTTTTCTTTGTGATTAAGGATGACCAAAATTATTCGTGCCTTCATTCCTGCAAAACTGAAATGTTCATACTTTGGCCAGTATTTGCACAGTAATGCACGGAACACCTCTAGATTGCCGGTGTGGCAGAACTTGGTAACCTGCTTTAAATCTTTAATAAAAACTCGATTCGCAACTATCCTCTTCAGTGCACTGTAGCATGCATCATCTTCATCCATCCACTTCTTCTCATCTCTTTGGTCCACTGGCATCTCATGACCGCAACATGAAACCTTTGTTGTACCACTCCAGCTGTGTCGGTCTGTTACATGGTAGAGCAATGAGAACCACTTCTCCTGTAGTACAACGTCATCGCCTTTGCACGTTTCAGCACACCACCACAGGTGATTGGAAACACTGTGGCACCACTGTAGCAACTCTCTGTTTACTCTCCTTTAGCCAGCTACTGCAATTTTCTTTGTCAAGCTTTTGGTCATATGCCACACATCAAACTGGTGATCCACTGCTGGGAATTCCTTCCACATCACAAATCGGATCCCTGGATGTTGGTCGGTTGCCACAAGACTTATCTTAACATTTCTTGACAGCAAGTTTGACAGGCACTTCTTGAAAGCTTTCTTCTCAAGTGCCACTGAAGATACCACTATGCAGACCTGCTCAAGGCAAAAATCAATGATACGTCCAGAATCCAGGTCCAGCATGCTATAGCAGCAGTATTTGGCTGAATATCCTGGGCTATCACACCACCCATCACCACCTAACCTTATTTCCTTCCCCTGACTATCTGCCAGCAGACGATTCTGATGCTGTATCCAGGTATGTTGCATTACTGGGAACAAATATTGCCTTTGAATGGCATAGAAGGTTGTCTCACTGATAAACTCCAGCCTCAAATATGCACAGAAAACCGCAGTATGGGCATATGTACTACCACTAAATAGAAGAGAAGATGCGAGTAGTAAGTTCCCAGCAGGCATTCGGCCTATAACTGGTTGACTTTCCCACTGAAGAAATGCATGTCCACTAATGCAGCATACCTTCACAGATACATAGAACCCTAACTTTGTTTTCTTTTCCACTTCTGCTGCAGGACTTCAGCATTCTGGGCACGTCAATTTTAACAGCAGTGAATCAAGGCAAGACTCAAAAACAATGAACTTTGGTTCGCTTATCATCTTCTCATCTTCATCCTCTTCCACCACTGTGTCTTCCATGTCAGTGGTCATCATGCTGTCAGAAAGGTAGCTCCAATTGGGATCCTTTTCCATCTCATTTGTCTGAGAATCCGAGGAATCACTCTGCATGCTTGTGTTATGTATTTCTGGTGTGAGCTTGATTGGAGTGCTGCAAGCCTGCACCTGAAGAGACATGTAGGCACTTGAGCTAGATGTGGCTACTTCACTGCAAGTATCAGCCTCCTGTTGAAGACATGGGTTGACACTGCCTCTACACCCACTGTCATCATTGGAAACTTGATCTTCTGCTGTTCCTGGCTGAGTCGTTTCAGTCTGAACAAGTGTGGATTTCCTGCAGTATGTGTGGTCCATCAACAATGACACTGCATCCTCGGGAAACTGTACAGCTGCATCCTTCATCTTCCATTGTCTTGGATTCTGTTCCACTAACTTTGCTTGACCTCCTACACTGATGCCTTTCTTTTGCCGGAGGTTTGTGTGGCATGCTACCGTACTCCTTTCCACTGCAGTCATTTCTATGGCTTCCACTACCTCCTATGTACTTGTACCTGCAAATCAAAGAAAACTACCTCTGAAATTTACACTGCATATCAGGCTGTCATAATAAATTATCCATGTTTCGGACAGCAGATTGCACACTATTTGGTTCAATGGATGATGCTCAATCCACATTTCCATGTTTAACAGTCTGTCACTGTCATTGTCTGAAGCATTATGTCCATTAGCATTGCATTTTTTTACCATTTCTACACTACAGCAGCTAACAGGTAGTGTGCTAATTCCAGCTTTTTTCTTCCAATGGAAGGGAATATGAATGGCCACATCACTGTACCAGCACTGAACACTTGTGCTGTACTCCATGAAGTGCCACATCACTGTACCAGCACTGAACACTGGTGATGTACTCCATGAAGTGCCACATCACTGTACCAGCACTGAACACTGGTGATGTACTCCATGAAGTGCCACATCACTGTACCAGCACTGAACACTGGTGATGTACTCCATGAAGTGCCACATCACTGAACCAGCACTGGACACTGGTGATGTACTCCAGAATGCCTTCAGTGACTATCTATCCACAAAACAGTTCAAACACTTAACACTACACCAAGTCAATACTTACCACTACAGAAAGTTTAATCTCTGCCTTGTTGAACAGTACAGAAAATGTACATTCCTCACTGGTCTATCAGTACACACTTATTGTGTAGTGCAGCATTACTCATGTCTCTCTCCCTAAACAAAACAGTTCTGCCACCAGTTCATATTGCACAGGTCTTCATACATACGTACCTCTACAGGTTGTGGCACAGGATGGTCTTCCATGTGATCTGGAACCACTGCAGGCTCTGCTTCCTCATGCACTGTCTCTGTTTCATTCTGCCTCTGCACATGGCCATTAGGCTGTGGTAAGGGGAAAAAAAAACAGGCAACTGTCATATAAATACCATCACCCTGGATGTTATCAATGCTGGATGTATGTGAAGGAGAAAATGAAGTTATTTACCTTGCATTGGCAGTACAGTTGGTTATTCACAACATCTGGCAAGGTTGGCTGGGTTGTTTTGAGAAGTTCCTTAATAAGCTGCGGGGGATAGTAAAGGCATTAATGACTCATACTACACAAGCGATGGACCATACACTGTACATGTCATGCTAATCAAATGCAAGTATCCCATAATTGATGTGTTGTTCAAGCATCTTATGTTTTCATGTTGTTTGCGCTGCAGCCGCTGTTCAGATGATGTCCTTGGATGTGTGGTTGCAAAAGTTAAAAGTGTGGGTACAGCATCCTTAAGTAGTTGATGAGCGGGCCACCTTGGCTTCATGTTTTCTGGCAGTAGTTCACTCTTGAAGTCCAGCTGAAATTGGTTCTCTCCGAAATGTTTGGAGCACAGGAAGTGGCGTGGTTTTGAACTGCTGACCAATTCTTTCACAAACCTGCCTATGTTACCGACTTCTATCCCACAGTTCACCACCCATCGTGTACACAGTTTAATGTCATGTGGAAAGCGATGGAAGGCTACACCGGGTGGCAGATTGTCTTGGTGAACATGACAACCATAGCAAAACACATCGGCATGGCTACACTCACCTAAATAAAAATAGAAAGAGTAGAGGCTCAGCTCCTACTGACCAAGTTTTTAACAAAGCATGGCTCAGGTGCACCGATAAATATGCTACTGCACCAAACTATTGGGCAATTCACTATACAACTTTATAAATTCCTATACAGCCTTGGCTGCACTTCAACATTAGCTGTAAAAGACCTAGGCCTACACAAATCTTCATTCCTTCTTGGGACAGTCCACACTCACTTGCTCTGTTGTCAGTCTCACCTTACCCGACCCTTCTCAGCCGCCACTCAAAGGCCTGGTTGTTAAGTGCCACCTAAATGCAATCATTACACACAGCTTTACACACTAAGGCAATGAAGAATTGATCTAATGAAGAATGAAGAATTGATCAATTCAGAGAGACAAATGGATGCTGTCAAGTAAGGATTAAACAACCTTCATGCATTAATACTGCTGCCACAAGCCCATATTATGACATGCAAAGACAGGATTGGCAACCATTGTGGTAACAGTTCAATTGCCACACCAGTAAAATATCCATATATTCTTCATCCTTTATTAATGCTTGCTAGTAGCCTGTTTACAGTGCAACTGCCATTCAAAGCTTCAGAGTTTTGGTTCAAGCACTTGGGATTCACACAAGGACATTGACACTGTGGAGCATTTACCTCTTGTAGCCAGACAGCTCTCTACCACCTAGGAACACAACTTATGAGACACTCTTAGTCCTCTCCTCTCCTGACAGTATTACTGGCACTGAGATTGTTGGCAACAGAAACACTACACCTCAATCACCCCCCTATATTCTCTCTCTGAAAGAATTTGCTGGACAGTGGGAAAAATGGACTGCAAGGAACAAACAGACACCTGGCATTCCACTTATGGAAATAATGTGTCAAAACAGCTAAGGAAAGCCACATGTCCATGATGCCACACTGCAGGGCCTGTCATCAACCAGTGCATTATTTGCATTAGTCCACCATTAGCCCAGTACTGATTCCACTGCTCACCACTGTTTGCTCAACAGCTCAACATTGCCTGTAGTTGTCAGCGGCTTCAAGAAAAAATAAACTAACCTATACACATGCTCCACCTTTGGAGACAGGATGTTCATGCAGACAGTATCATGATTAGGCACGTACGAACATAAGAAATCCAGAGTCAGTTAATGATTAAACCAATTTATTACAAGTCATACAAAATCATAAGGGATGTCACAATCAATGAAATATGATGTGTTTTTGTATTTGCTTTGATGCCACACAGTGTTGCTGTGCACCATGTAATTTGACAAATGACAGTTCAGTCCTGAAATATCCATAGTCCCTCAAAAGGATGAAATCCAGTATAACCCTCATCTCTTTCTTCTGCTGGAAAGGTTGTTCGTACACGTGTCTCCGCGCAAGCGGGGAGGACCACTCTGTTGCCGAAGCCAAGCCTGTGACCACAGAACATATGCTCTATATGCCACCAGACGGTACAACCTGAAAGAATAAAATAATGTCAATAGAGAGCTGCATGCAAGTATGGTAGTATTACACACATTATTATCTGCTGCTGCCTATATTTTAACAGGAATCATACTAACAAAGGTAGGCCATTAGGTTGGCCACCCATTCAATGCTGTCATCAGTCGTACCTGTTACTCCAACTTGCTTGTCTGAATCTTCCTCTAAGCATACAGTCAGCCTGAATAACATTTGCAGTACTTGTGGTACTAAGCATGCCAATTCAAACTGCGGATGCATGGTAATGCATGTATTAGTTGGTTTAGAGTTTATTTCTCTCCATTTCTGGATAGCTCGCTGTGAGGACAGACAACATTGGCATTCAAGTAACATGCTCATGAATGCACAATGGCCACACAAGCACCATGTCATGTTGGACAGATTAGAGACATCAGGTGCCAATGACTCCTGCTTTACATCACTGGTGTTGGTCCTGCGACGCTTCCTCCTTGGCTCTCCTGGACGATATGTCAGCTCAAACTGATATCCTTGATGGGAACTATGTTGTCCTTGAGAACTCATGCTCGCAGTGATACTATGGGAAAGAATACACAACAAGCAGAAAAAGTCATAATTGGCCCTCCAAAGAATAATAAAGTTTACCTGCCTGCAGTATGTCATACATGTCACATCTGCTGCATGGCGACCATTATAAGCATCAAGCACCAAGTTGACATGTGTCCATTACACATCGTAGCAGCTAATCACTTATGTTGACAGAATGTACTTTTCGGACAACCTTCATGCCTACAATGACACTCAAAAAAACTGTGCATCTGCTCCAAGTTAGCACATCCAAGATTGAGTACTAGCACACCACTGCAGGTATACTACTCCTCAATACATTAAGGATTCGAGTAAGGTTCTATGGTAATGTGCTGAGGCACTGTCCTAAGTACGCCAACATAGCTGACAAGCAATCCAGCTACAGACTGCAAGTAGAACTTTGCACAGTAATGCACCCAACTGTATATGCTTCAGGTTAGGTTCATCATCTGCCACGCAGTCTGAAAGACAGTGCAGAAATACTGGAACACCCGAGGAAACACAGAAACCAAGCAAGATTCCAGTACTGGTTTAGCATGGCCATGAGGTACATTGAAGCCAGGCTGTCTGCAACATGTCTTCCACCACAATTTTAGTATGAAGGTCCCTGAAACTAAGGCAATGAAGAATTGATCAATCCAGAGAAATGGATGCCGGCGAGTCATGAGTAAAAAAAAAATGTATGCATTACTACTGCTGGCACAAGCCCATATCATGAAATGCAGATACAGGTTTGGCGAACATGGTAGTAACATTTCAATTACCACACCAGTAAAATATCCATATATTGTTCGGCCTTTAGTTATGCTGGCTAGTCGCCTGTTTACAGTGCAACTGCCATTCAAAGCTTCATAGTTTTGGTTCAAGCACTTGTGATTCACAGTAGGTGCTAGCACATAGGTAATGAGAGCCATAGATGGCAGGATTAGCATACTTTTATTTTACTACTCAGATTCCAGCAAAATATTCTCCCATTAGCAGCTGTTGTGCGCGAGCAGACTAGCACTTCACAGACCTTCGTCTCTGTATCCATTTAGGTCTCTCTGGCCACAGATTAGGTGCCAATATGAATGGAAATGTTCCAACAATGTCTCCTGCATGTCTGGTTGATATGGCCATTAAGGATCTAGAGCATTTACCTCTTGTATCGTGACAACCCTCTACCACCTAGAACAACTCGAGACATGAGGTAACCTTAAGAACCTGTAGTCTTAGTGCTCGTCTCTCCCACCAGTATTACTGGCACACAATCGCTACATCTCAAACCCACCCCCTGTATTCTGTCTCTCAAAGTGTTTGCTGGACAGTGGGAAAAACAGATTGCAAGCAACAAATAGACCCGTGGCATGCCACTTGTATCCATGATAGACAGGGTCATCATGCGCTGACATGTCTGCCCTTGGGTGAAACACTTGGGTATGCTTGTAAGCACCTCCGGGCAATACGCTGAGTAATTGACAATTATTATTTGAATATAAAATATGACGATTGGCTTAAACAGCAAAACAATGACCTTTACATAATGCACAAAAAAAAAGAGACAAGCAAACTAGGATAGTTTGGCAACAAACATAACATTAACGCACAATCAGCACCTAACCCATAATGGTTTGAAAAGCACACAGCCACCTCTTTATAATCACCAAGCTATAACACTATTTTTAAAATGTATGCTTCCATCTTAACAACCTTTTGTTTCTCAAAATGGAGCATCACTACAAAACATAAGGTCAGAAAAAATGGCCAGCATGTGGAACCCATAGTAACAGCTCACTACCAACTAGCAAGGTCAAGTGAAGGTTAAAACATGCCGATTTTACATAGAACAAAAGGGATGTTTTTGTATTTATCATGAATATCACCCGTGCTTTGTTAGTCAACAAAACACTGTTGGTATGCATATGTTGTGTGCGGGTCAACCCCCCCCCCCCACTCAGCCCAATCAACACAGAGCTATTACTGTGTCTGATTTGCCTATTTCTCCTAAGCTGCCATAAACACTGATCATAACTCACAATGTACATACTGCTTTATTTGTACACTGATTACAAAATTTTGGATTTAATTTAAAATGTTTATATCAAATTTTCCAATCACAACCAGTATGACATTTGCTACATATAGCAATACAATAACACAATGAAAAGAGACGTAGCATTCAAACTTGTATGAGTTACAAAATCACATGCTTTGAAACAGCATTAAAAGATATTTACACTTTATGTTCATGCGCCCTAGGTATAGGGAATGGACTTTTATTGTATTCCCTATAATGTATACTCAGGGTGTGCTTTTGTCATCTACTTCTGAGGGAACTCATTTAGCTATAGATGATGATCTGAAGTACTGGTATCAGTTGATATCTGATAATAAAGTTAAAAATCTAGATTTCTTAAGACAAGGATTTGATCTGGGAGAGGCTTGCTGGTTGGAGGTTCGGACCTTTGGACGGCGTCTCATTGATAAAATGGATCTAATGTCTATGGCAGTTGAAGAGTCTATTCCAACACTGATTGATTGCTTGGTATTGAATTTGCAACATGGGGTTTCTGATGAAGGTAGACTTTCATGCATGCATGGAATTATCAGACAGGAAACTTTTTGCGGTGTGGATTCATGCTGGAATTGTTTCGCTTCTATTGATGGGGACCCACCAAATCAACAAGATAAACAATGTATGTTGGAATCTGCTTATGGAACTGCGTCTTCCATTGTCTGGAGACTTTATACATGGAAACTTTTACATAGATCTTTTTATACACCTTTGATGATGAATAAAATAAATAATAAAGATGATTTATGTAGGAGATGTAGTGTGGAGATTAATGCTGGCTGGGCTCATGTGTTTTGTGGCTGTATGGGGTTGAAAGAATGCTGGAAGTCAATTAATGAATTTTTGCAGGCTCTTTTTGTTATTTCTAGATCTCTTATGTTGTTCGGCACACCTGTACCTCAGGGTGTTAAAGAGGTTAAGCTTCCCTTGTTGTGGTCTATTCTAGCGGTGGCTAGGAGAATAATGGCTAGAGATTGGATTTTGGATACACCTCCTTCGTTCAATGAATTTAAAAATGTTATGAATATAGTGTACCATATGGAAATAAACACAATTAGGACAAGAACAACTAGAAAAACATCTTATTATATTGTATGGGATAATTTACAAAATTTGTTAAAAAAATTCTAATTTCAATAGCACGGTATTTTAGTTTAATTAATTGATCTGATTGTAGTGGATGTCTTTGTAAATACTTTAGTTGTTTTGTTGAATATTATAATAATACCTATTTTTAATTACTTGTATAAAATTGTTATTATATTTCTCTTATATGTTAAAACAATAAACCTGTTTTGAAAAAAAAAAAGATATTTACAGAAGATGCATCATGGCCAGTGCCACAATGTTTTCCTTCCTGAACACATGCGGACCATGCATATTCTGTTTGATTCACCTTCGTGAATGTATTAAATTTGAATACATAATGACATTCAAACCCCTATTGTAATACAACATCTGTTAGAGCATTTGTTTAAATGTATAAACAGTAAGCAAAGAAACATAAAAGATGAACCAGTTACAAAACCGCCCAGTTGCCAACATTTAAACAACAAAAAGGCCACTGAAAACTTCAGGCAGTACAACCCACCAATATCAGTCAAAATGCATTCTCTGCTTAAGTACAAGTCATCTGAATAATTCCACATCAAAGACATCTGACTAATTAAAAGGATGTTGCTAGCAAAAAAGTTTATATTTAAGTAATTCCCCTACAAATTAAATATCTGCTGCCAGAGAACAATAAATTGCCCATGTTACAATAACATGATAATCTATTAGTATTGCAATAGGGAGTGGATGCCAAGAACTAACCCCCCAAGCTACACGTGCTGTTAAACCTCAGCCTATCCATAGGTTATGTGCCCATAAAATGGTGCACAGCAACGGTTATTCCACTCCACAAAGGAGGGGCCACAACTGACCCTGGTAACTAGTGCCCCGTCAGCCTGACTAGCTTGGTCTGCAAGGCTATGGAGTGCATCATCATGGAACTCATTAACAAAGACATTGGGAACCTCCGGACTACTTTACCCGACCCAGCTGATGCCTACTAAACCTTTGTGACTTCTTTGAGACAGTCACCAAGGCCATAGATAAGGGAAAGGAGGTTCACACAGCCTACCTTGACTTTGCCAAGGTTTTCTACACCACTACCCATTCAGGTATTATGGAAAAACTCACCAGCCTGAACAGAAACCCCTATGTCATGAGATGGGTTGCCAACTGGCTTACAGAAAGAACTCACACGGTAAGAATAGCAGGCTCCTGGTCCAACTCTAAACCAGTCACAAGTGGTGTCTAACAAGGATCAGTCCAGGGACCCCTACTGTTAAGCATATGCTTCTCAGAAGTAGAGGCAAACACAGGAGTACTACGGATAACCAAGTTTGATGATGACTGCAAAGTGGGAGCCATAATTGACTCTCTGGCTGACATGCAGATCCTCCAAAAGGGCCTTGCTGAGACAAACACCTGGTGTCAAAGTCATGGACTCAAGCTAACTGCCCAAATATGCATAGTCATCCCATTTGGGAAAAACACCCATGAATTACCACATAGGTGGCAGCCCCCTTAATACAGAAGGGGAATAAAAGATTTGGGTACGCAGGTAGATAGTAATCTCTCCTTTGGCAATCATATTTCCAAAGTAGTTAGGAAATCCTTTTATGTGGCCCATTTAATTACTAAAGGATGCGCATCGAGAAATAAAGAGGTTATAGTGCCCCTCTAATCGTAACTCAGACCCATCATCGAGTACAATGCCCCATTTGGGATGTACCTCACAAGACACTTCCAACTGCTGTAAAGACCACAAAAGTACTTCATCAAGAGGATTAATAGCCTCAAACATATGTCCTTTGCAGCCCAACTGAAAAAACTATGGCTGTACTCAGTGCCATATCGCTTCCTCAGAGGTGATATCTGCCCGACTTACAAAGCTGTGTCCAACTCAGAATTGATGGACATGCTCCAAGTCCAAATCACTGCGAGCCACGTGCACTAGTGATTTTAACCTCGCCACAACAATAAATATAACATGCTGGAGGGATAGATTACTGTCACAGACTCCCCATGCTTTGGAACAAAATTCCTAACTACATTAGGCTGAGCCCCTCACTAACACTCTTCAAGAGCAACCTTGACGAGTGGATGGCTAACAGAAAATACACCCCTGGGATTACTTCATTGGCTCTGCTTGCCAGAGGCTCATTTAAAGAATCAATAGGGTGGCAAAAGCCAACACACTCTAGCTAGGCTTATAAATGCCCTCGGGCAGATTACATAGTACCTCCCTATGAACCTAGGTAAAACAGGTCCATGGTTACTAGGCATCTTATCCAAAGGAGAAGATACTCAAGACTGCAACACTCCACCCTCAAAATCCAACATAATATTAGCAATCCATCTACATGCTGTGGGAATAGAACCCACAGCATTCTGCATCTATACATATGCTTCCTGATATGCTACTAACATGGCTTTCAAACTGTAAACAGACATTGATAACCAATTGCCAACGAAAACAGTTGCACATTTTGGGCAGAGGATTCAGGCTTGTGTTTCTGTGAGCTATGGTACAGGCCTTGAGCGCATGGAAATTACTAAATATCTGCTAACATAAATTCCACACCACAACTACTGCAAGATGGAAGAGAGGGACATCTGTGGTTATGGTAAGATTTTTCAGAAGTATCCTTCGTGTAGCCAACAATGCTTGGGTGTTTCCTTGCCAGCACAAATCCACTGTTTTCATATATACCCCTAAATTTGTGCATCCTTACCTTTAGGTGTCAGTGTTTCATCTACAGATTGTGTGCCTACTGCCTTTGATGAATACATTGCGTAGGTTACAGTAAAAGAAAATAACATTGCAATAAGGAATGGATGGCAACCCAAAGAAACTAAGACAGTCACAACTGCAGCACCCAACATTAGAGTAGAACTTATGATTTCCTATCCATCAGCAAGTTGCAGTAGTAGAACCCACAGCCATATGCATATAAAGCAAATATACTCACCGATGTGCTGCTACCACTGCTTTCAAGTGCTGTAGCACAATCAATGATGACCATGTGCTAAACAAAACAATTACACATTGAAAATAGATTTCACATCAGGACCATGACAAAAATAATGGCAATGCAAATACAATCAGAAGGAATTCAGGAGAAACTGCACAACCTACAAGCTCTGTAGAGAATACAGAAACATCGGAATTGTGACATCACACAGACATGGTTTAAAGCCACAGAATGTACTCTGACAGTGCAAGGCTAAATTGCCTTGCACACATGTAGACCATGAGGCAAAAGAGAATGGGACACAAGGTGGAAATGTGTCTCAATCTTGATTAGCAGCAAGTATTCTTCAATATTTTTCAAACACGGATGACACCCAGGCATTTACCCACATGCAAATAACTGGAGAGTGTCCCTTACCATATCTGAGCAAGCTACAGGTCATCATCTATGGCACAAGAAATCACAGCTCAATATAGGAATGAATGCTGATTATCATCTGCTGTTAAAATCAAGTAAAAACACTAACACCCTATGCAAAAACTCAGAATAAGTCTTGCAAGGATCTGCCAATGCACACATGATAATATGCTGATTATTATTCAGAGAAAATCAAATGTAATGTTCTTTGCACCCCATAATAGTTTGCTAAAACTCTGCACCTGACAATAACTGACACATCAGGCGATATGCTGCCTGTAGTAACAGAGCAAAAAATATCCAGGGATCACGTTGGACCCTACTCTCTTATTAACAAGCATACATGGCTGGGTATACCCCCCGTGCTGCCCCCACCAACATAAGAGCAGTTGGCACATATCTCTGAAGAGGAAGCTTCCTGGCCTTGGTGCATAAGGGCTTGGCTGGTAACTGACAAAGGGGCACAGAAAGGGCACATGTAAACCCCCTCTAAATGAACTACAGACAATGTATGCACAGAAAGGGCACATGTAAATCCCCTCTAAAGGAACTACTGACAATGTATGCCAGTGTAGCAGGGTAGGCAGTTGATGAAGAATGAGGGGGGTTACTTGCAATGACTCCAAGCAGAGAAAAAACACAACCTGACTTGTGCATTGATGAAAGTGATAACAACTTCTACTTAAGTGAATAACAGTAACAGCAGCTGCAACTTACCCCAGAAAAGTGATAATGACCAACTGCTATATTGTAACTACACTTATTGCTAATCTGATAATGACCTTCCTTTCATTACTGCAAAGGTATGCATGCTGAGATACAGGTGATAATTACTGCACATAACCTGTTGAGTAGGCATTCATTACATTACATTGTGCAGCTGTTCTGTAACACAGACTCAGTATCATCAGTAAGGAGAAGACCCAAGTAATTCAGTCAAATAGTATAACAATATCAGTTTGCACTTGGAGCACAAAGACTGGAATTTAAGAAATACAAGAAAAAAAAGAGACTGTGGGTGGGAATGACGTAGCTAAAGTGAGAGTAGATTTTGTTAGCTGTTTGACCCGAATTCTAGACACTGGGATTTAAATATAAAACCAAATACTTTTGCGCTAGAGTCCACAAATTAGGCAAGCATTGATTAGCATGCTTACAGCTCTAAATATGGATATGGTCAGTATTAGGCTTTATTAAAAGTTGGACTTTCCTGGTTAACAAATGTTAAATAAAAAAAAAATATATATATATATATATATATATATATATACACACACACACACACACGCACACATCACATATCATATCCTTACAAGCCATAGGTCACCCTCAATGAACCAAGAAACACATAACTCATACTTGGGCTTACTGGAGGTCTTCACCATTCAATCCAATACCGTATTCGTGAGCAACTTCAACTGCACCACTATAAACAGGGATACTTACATGACCTCAAACTTACAGGCCCAGGGATTCCTGGACTTTGTAAATACAAACATCTTGGACCAGATAGACCATACACACAGCAGAGCTGTAAACATATGCAACTTGGTACTCAAAAGCATGGAAGAACAATAACTCACTACTGTAGCATCATTGCTGGTTAGGTCAGACCACAAAGCAGTCTCCTTCACAATAAAAATCAATTCTTTGACCCCCATCTAACCCTTTAACATTTATGAACTATTCTAAGGCAAACGTCCTACTACTAAGTGATAACTGGTCAAAATGTCAACCCCCTCTAAATCCTGAAAACACAGCTGCCTATGCAGAACTTTTCACAGAAATCCTGTACAATGTTGTTGCTTGTCTTTCGGCTTTTAGGGGTCGCCACAGCAAAACTCCGGTCTGCTAATGATTGGCAGTAGCTTTTCACGAACACTGAGGTGCCAGCTCAACGTTCAACCTTCAACTAAGGCACGCCCATTTACGCATGTCTTTCGAATGCCCACCCAACCACGGGGAAGACATGCAGACTCCACACAGAAGGCACTCCAGCCGAGAATCGAACTGGAGAACCTCTTGCTGTGAGGCAACAACGCTACCGCTGCACCACCACGGATTATCACTGTCAATAAATATATACATAGAGACAGCTGTGCCTACCAGCAATAAGCCCAGAACCAACTCTAAAAAACCTGGAGGAAATCACACATTAACAGGTTGCAAAACAGATGAAAAAAATGTCACAGCTAAGATTATGAGGTGGTACGCCCAACATGATAAAAGCACTCATCAATCTAAACAAACAATAAAGAGGGCAAATTAAGTCTACTAAAGTCAAACTGGAGGTAAAGACAAGCTTTCAGGTACAGGACAACCATAACGTTTACTTTAGCTATGTCCAAAACCTCAAAGGTTGTGTACAGCAGTGTGCAGAACTGACTGAAAATGGAGCCAGAATACATAGCAAATCTGCTGGCCAAAAAAGTTCATCTCCAGTTTTACCACTCTTGTCACAAGTTGCCCTCCAGAAAAATACCCCCCCCCCCCTCCAACTATCACTAGGGAGCATGTAATAAATGCACTCTCCAAGACCAAACATTCTGCATCAATGACTGCTTCTCCAGTTGGCTTGAAACAGACTCTACTGAACAGCTTAACCAGCAGATTACCACCGTCTGCAATTCTAACTCTGAATTTTAAGTCACCTATAGCAAACTGTGACAGTCATTTATAATCCTACTGTCACCAACCACAAAAAGCAAAATTCTTAAAAAACAGTATTAATTTCATTAAAAAAATGCTGTACTAACCCCTTGTCCAACCTGTGAGTTCCACAAGTAAGCAAAATTCTGTAGAAAGCAACATACAGATTGTTTCATAAAACAGCATACCCACGCCCAAACAATTAAGCCAGGCCTTGTCTGTCCTTAAGCCAAGTCTTATCTCTCCACATGATCCACCTAGACAATATTTGACTTTACTACTTTGTAATGAATGCATGAATAGATTACACTGGTTAACACATTCAGATAAATACATACACTGAAATCCATAAGACATTAATAGCTTAGCATTTAAATTTCGCATTCAATTAAATGAAAGTCAGTACCAAGCCAGAAACCAATGCACTTAGCACCTCATCAAGTTGGAGACAACCATTTTCACCTTTGCTGGCACCCATTGTTTAATCCAGTATGTCCAAGATCAAAAGCACTTAACAGAAAGCCAAGGATGACTGTAACAATTTTAGAATAATTAACATGTAAACCAATTGACTCAAGCTTCCCTTACCACAAATTGAAATTATGTAACTATATTTTATATAATTAGTCCATTGTTTTAGTTAATGTAACAAACTTCAAGAAACTGCATTTTGCAGTGGAGATAGGGTTACCACCTGTCCCATTTTGCGAGGGACAATCCCTCTTTGGGCAGTTGTGTCCTGACAAAAAATTGTAAAAATGGCAAATGTCCTGAGATTTTAGGACAAAATTATGTCCTATATTTTATGTAATAGTTGCATAAAACAGTTATTATGTATCTAAAATACCTAAATGTTATAAGAAACAGAATAAGCAACTAAAATGCTACAATAATAAGCTTTTATTTAGGCAAAAAATTTAAGTTCTAACTTTTGTACTGACCGTGGGTATGTGTCGGTCTGTAAAATCTGATGTTTGTACCAAAAATATCCCACTTTGGCCATTTGAAAAGGTGGCAACCCTAAGTGGAGATTGACATCTGCAGAAGATAATAAAGTTATGTATACAGTTGTAAGTACCCTATTTATAAGCTTGTAACACACTTGGAACAGACGTGAAAACATAATTTCAGTGAAACTCAGGGGAACCACAAATAGCTGCCCAAGAGGAGAGTTGAGAAACAAAGATTGGACACACATTCATTGTAATGACATTCTTTATAAAGCAGGACAACAGGAACTGGTGTTGATAATGGTGGACCTGAATGCACATAGGACAGACAAAATAGGATATGAGGACTGCCTGGGTCCACATGGGTGGAGCAGTAGAAATAAAGCAAGAGGCCACTCTAGACCTCTGTCTGCCAATTGGCTTGATAGTAGCCAACACATGGTTCACAATTTGATATTGTCACAAGATTGCATACAAGAGTGGCTAATGTGCAACTCGGATAGACTTCCTCCTAATAAGGAAGGAACAGAAAGGACAACGGGGTAGAATCAGTGACCGTAAATTCATCCCCGGTGACACAGTGTGCACACAGTAAAAAATACTGGTTGCCACAATCAGATGCAAGCAGTGGTCATAGAAGACTTCCAAGGTCAACGGAGACCAGGCTGAAGACCTAGAAGATGACTGGAGAGAAAGCACAACAGTTCTAGGAATTGCTTAGGGCTCTAGCACCTCAAGAAGAAGAGGAAATAAGTGGAGTTGAAAAGGACTGGAAACACCTCAAAACAGCACATGTGAGGACTACAGAACATATATGTAGCTGAGCCAGGTAGGGAAATAAAGTATATAAGGAACACTGGTGGAAGAATTCACAAGTCCAGGAAGACATCAAAAGAAAGGAGGAGTGCAGGGAAAAATGGGAGAAAGAAAAGACAGACAAGACTAGGAGGGAATACTGCATGGATAACAAGAATGCTAAAAAGGAGTTGCAATAGGAAAGAACAAGGCATCAGAAGCACTCTACCAACTTCTGGAAGGTGAGTCAGTAGATGGTACAAAGAAAATATATCAGGTTGCAAGGCAAAAACAGAAAGATACACAAGACAGTCAGACACCTTTCATAAGGGATGCCAAAAACAGCCTGTTCACCAGTCCACAGGGCATCAAAGGGAGATGGAAGGAGTATTCCGAGCAGCTTCTAATGAAGAAAACTGTAGAGAAGCTGTACTTCCCCAGACACAGCCTACAATGAGAGAAGAGTAGGATTCCACCATGGAAAAAGTAAGAATAGCTCTAAGGAAAATGAAGACAGGAAAAGCAGCAGGATCAGTTGAGGTCACAGCTGATATGATAAAGATTGAGTGGCACAGTGGCACAGAGGTTAGAGTTGTCACCTTACAGCAAGAGGTTCCCTAGTTCAATTCTTGCCTGGGGTGCTTTCTGTGCAGAGTCTGTATATCCTTCCTGTGTTCGTGTGGGTTTCCTCCAGGTACTCTGGTTTCCTCCCACATTCCAAAGACATGCAGTAGGTGGACTGGACACTCAAAACTGTCCACAAGATCTGTCAACTTTGAGAGGCTGCCTGTCTTTATAGTCCACCAGTAAAATAAGTACATGGCTTCAACAAGTGCCATGCTTAAACAGTTGCTTCTCCAACCACTCCTGCTCTAACATGCACCCATTTACACTAAACTGAGTACTACTACACCAGTGATCATTCCATTTTCATTATTTAGGGCTCAATCACAAGTGCATCATAAACATGGATGTGAATGTGCTGTACTGTGTGCTTTAATCTACTCTTACCAGTCACTATCAACTCTCCAACTTCAGCCAGACCACCACCACCTTAGTCACCCAACAGAATAACCAACAGGATATCCAACAGAATAACAAACAGAATACAAAAAGGAAGACAGTGTACATTTCTTTAATCCTGCATTCCTTTGACATACTTGGACTACTGGTTGAAATGAATAAACAACATGAGCCAATACTGTCACAGCACATTTAATTACAATTTCCTGCAAGGATCATTTATTTTACTTTATTACCAACGTGCTTCATGCCCCTGCTTCTGTTCTTCAGAATAGCTACAGGGGTTCTATTCCAAGGGCAACTGGCCGAGGAGAAAACCCATAAGTCACCAGCAGACCACCAAACCTACTGTTGATTTAATGGAGGGAGGGAGCAAGACCTCTCCTGTTTGAGTGAGATCCCATCATCCCTTCAGTTCTTTGGGAAGAACCCTTAACCACCACATCTGTCCCCTAATGAGCCAAACAGGGTGTGGGGACCAGACCAAACTGCCTGACTTGGTGACCCCTCCATTGCTAATCCCCATAACAGCTCAGAGTTGCAGAGCTCTGACTGCAGAAGACATGCATGCTAATCCTTGTCCTCTTGGTGGCACACCTGTAGGTTTAAGTTACACAGATATTAACCAGTGCTCCCTCTAGTACCAATCACCCAAGCTGTAACAAAGATGGGAAATCCCACAATGGCTTCTCACACTCCGATTATACTGGCTCCTCTCCAGCCCTCATTCCACTGAATATATGCTGTCTGGGTTAAAGTCAGGGCTTCATCATGCTGTGCCATGGCAACAGGGCTGAAGATTCCCTTAATCACCTTACTCGCCCACCTACTCAAATTCACTATCACATAGAACCTGAAAAACTCAGAACACATCTGGTAGACCATTTTTCTGTTGCCAATGAAGGCGGCACAGAATGCCATTTTTCCATGGACAATGTGATAAGGCAACATCTACTGCTTGCACAGGCAGCAAACGATGCAGCCACGTTTCGGCGCAGACGGTGCTACAGAAATAAAAGCGTTCCATATCCAAGACATCCATTCGTCAATACATTTAGAACAAGTTTGCAAAATTAAATTTATATCCAAAACATTTACTGAAAATGATTACGGAGGCTTGTGTACAAAACAATGGCAGCCATGTCTGAAATATTATAAAATTGATGTACTAGAAGATGTTCTACAAGACAAGTTACTTACTGCTGCGATGCCTTTTACAGTCATATTACCAAGTGCTATGATTACCAGACAATTTTATAGTGTGGACATCTCTTTAGACATGAGTGTTTACATTTGGTAGAAACAAAACAGAATATATGAGAAATTCTACTCCGTTGGGATCATCCATCCCCACTGAAGCAGGAGCAAGGCAACCAGATATAATCATATGAAAGGACAAATAAATAGTGCTGATTAATGAAACAACTACAACCAGCTATTACAGTTTGTTCATGCCTTCCAAATATCCCCACCATTACATACAAATTTTGCAGTGTAGTAACCACACGACTTGCCCATACACCTTTAGCCATCAATATGCAGCTACTCCTGTTCATGTGAGCATGTGAATTAGTGAATTCATTTTCAGACTTAAGGTGTGGAAGCTGCATGGAATTATTCTAGGTGCTTGTTCAGGTTTCACATGGTGCTTGCTTTGAGCTACTCTCATGTTAAGCCACTATGAATATGTTGTACTGCCACCCTGATACCAGGGTAATGTTTTAATCTTTCTATTCCTGCACTGCACACTAGCAGTATCTGGTGCAAACACAACAGAGGAGTATGCAAGCAATATACCACCTAAGCATCATTTGTCATGCAGAATGTTCAAGTATGTATACCAAATTTCTGTGTTTCCAAACATCGGTGTTACTACACTACTACTGAACAAAATGAACATATTGAAATGTAATAATCCACAGAAAGGTATAATGAGACAACCACACACTCTGTTATCTTTTTCAACCATAAAAAGTGTATTTATTCAAGTAAAAAACACATCCATTTATATTCCTGCAGTGCACATTTTGGCCATAGAACCCAAACCGAAATACAAAAGGCGGGGGCGTATCCATATTCATCAAGGATACCCACACCTCCAGGTTAGTGGCACAACATGATGCTTCAGAGATCATCCACGTGCAACTAACAATGGGGAAAACTGAAATTCAAATTGTAGCTTGCTACAGATCACCCACCATGTCCCAGGACCCCCATTCCACATTTCTGGAAACACTGGGAAAGATAAGGGTCCTACCAAACACCCTAATATTGGGTGATTTCAATTACCCAAACATTAACTGGGAGAACTGCTCAAGTACTAACTCCCTTGCCCAACTTTTCCTAGAATTTATAAACTCAAATGCCCTAGTTCAACTGGTCAACACTCCCACCAGAGGTGACAACATATTGGACCTGGTCATCATCAACATGAGTGACTGGTGTTCCACATCAGAGGTCAACCCCTCGCTGGTTAGATCTGACCATAAACAAATCACTTTGGATATCCATATTCCACCCCCACCCCCGGACAAGAAAGCCACCATGAAAAACTTTTCAAAAGCAAACTTCACGTTACTTAAGACCAAGGTGGAAAGTTTCAAAGCCCCCATGCTGAAGGATAACACTGTCCAAGCTTCAAAATCCTTTACTAATGTATTCTACGGGCAGCTACAAGAATGCATGGATCTTGCCATCCCAAGCAAAACCAAGATTCATTCCTTGAATAAAAGGAAACCAGTCTGGTGGAGCTATACCAGCTATACAATAGAAGGAGGAAACTAGTACAGAAAAGTGTAAAATCCCAAGAAGGGAAGACATCCCTGATCAGTATCAGCAAGAAACTACGATTCCTCATAAAATCATCCAAGGCGAGCTTTGAAAGAAAAATTGCCAAGGACTCCAAAGATAACCACAAGGCATTCTTTAGCTATGTCAAGAATCTAATTGGCAATGCTCAGATCTGCTTGGAGTTGGTGCAGAAAGGCACAAAATACACTGACCTGACCGATATCGCCAACATCCTGGCAGACAGGTTCAGCGCAAACCTCACCCCTCTCTCACCCCCAAAAGGGCCCATAACCATACCAGAAGAATGTAGAGTCCCTGAAATCACAGACACTCAGGTTAAAACAGCCCTCTCCAAAGCCAAAAACACAGCATCAATGGGACAGGACAGTGTCCCAGGCTGTGTCCTACATGAGCTCAAAGACAAACTAACCCCTCACCTAAACACAGTGTTCAAACTCAGCCTCTCAACAGGCTACATACCCATAGAGTGGCACACAGCAATGGTTATTCTGCTCCACAAAGGTGGAGCCACAACAGACCCCGGGAACTATTGCCCTATAAGCCTGACTAGCTTGGTCTGCAAGGCTATGGAGCGCATCATCATGGAACTCATTAACAGAGACATTAGGAACCTCCAAACACTGGACCCTACCCAATTTGACTTTGTTTAGGGCAGATCATGCCTCCTAAACCTGGTGGACTTCTTTGAGACAGTTACCAAGGCTATAGACAAAGGAAAGGTGGTACACACAGCCTACCTAGACCTCGCTAAGGCCTTCGATACCATTCCCCATTCTGGTATTATAGACAAACACACCAGCCGGAACATAAACCCCTACATCACAAGATGGGTTGCCAGCTGGCTCACAGACAGAACCCACATGGTGAGAGTTGCGGAAAAACAAAGTACCCACAAACTACCACATAGGTGGTAGTCCTCTAAATACGAAAGACGTAATAAGGGATCTGGGGACCCAAGTAGATAGTAATCTCATCTTTGATAATCACATTGCCAAAGTGGTTAGAAAATCCTTCTATGTGGCCCACCTAATCACAAAAGGGTTCGCATCCAGATCAAAAGAGGTCATTGTGCCCCTCTACTCATCAGACCCATCTTAGAGTACAATGCCCCATTTGGGATGTACCTTACAAGACACGTGCAACAGCTGGAAAGACCATAGAAGTACCTCACCAAGAGGATCAATGGCCTCAAACAGATGCCCTATGCAGCTCGACTGAAGAAACTCCAGTTGAACTCAGTTGCATACCGCCTACTCAGAGGCCTCCCATCCGCCCCCCCAAAGGTATCCACCATAAAAACATGCTCAGCTAAACACCCTCACAGCTTCAAGAATGGATGTTGACCAGGGAAACCTTCTTAGACATAGGGCACACCTCAAGTGGATCTGTTGGCCTCCCCCAAGAACAGACAACTAACCAATTTCTGCATCAGGGATCACACTACACTAGCCTAGAGGGTGAATGCCTTCAGCTTTCCATGGAAGGGGATGTTCCTATATGCCTCCCCCCTTACCAGTAATACAAAACGTCCTCCTGAAAATTAAGAAGGACCAACCAGAAATCATGCTAGTGACTGCCAATTGGCCAAGGAAAAACTCAATCACCTTATTTCAATTAACTATCAGTTAAGATTGCCAAAGGCAATCACCGCAAGTTACCCCACAAGGTGGACCTATCACTCAGCAGCCACTTCAGGCAACACTGCAGCCATTCCAGTGTCCATTACTTGGCTGTGTATCCTCATTTAGCAGAAACACATTGCACACTTTTCTAGTAAGCAGTGAGGCAAAACATATGCGTCACTAGTAAAATTATTCATTTCAGAACAGTTCAAATAAAGGCTACTCTGTATCAGATATTAAACACAATTTGTGCAGTAGTAACATTAATCTGAATAATTCCACATTAAAGAGAGCTGTTACTAATGAGTAGGTTACTGCAAGCAAACAACTTTAGATTTCAGTGTTTCATCTTCAGAGTCAGTGCCCCATGCCTTACATAGCTGAGGTTACTTAAAAGAAAAAAAAAATGGTAATCCGGAAACATTGCAAAATGGAAAGGATTGCAAACCAAAGAAACGAAGAAACACCCAGGACGACAGCACCCCCCATTAAAGTACAGCATAATACTACCAATCCATCTACAAGTTGCAGGAGTAGAACCCACAGCTATCTGCATCAAAAGCAAAATGTATTTCAAGTAAAGTATGTATGATGTATAATTTGACAATTGTTTTGTCTAGACTTTATCCACCATGGTCCCTTCTAAATGGGCTCTGCCCAGTGAGGCCTACCTGGAGATCAAAATTAATTAAATAATGTATGAATTACTACAGCAGATAAATCCCATTTTTCCGGTACTGCGCTCCACAATGCAGAATCTTCACTGGTAACAGATTACCACTGTTCTTTGCTATAACAGCAATAGATAACATCATGTACGTTTTTTTTTTTAATTAGGGAAACTGACAAGAACACCAGTTTCATTCCTGAATTAATTTCTCCATGCCTTCGTGAGAAGACCTCTGTGTGAAGCAGCTTTCTTGTTAGAAAGAGTAGTCATATTTTTCTCTGAAAATGTTGAAAAGACAATCTTTAAAGATGAACATTCATCTTTTATTAGCACTGTGTATGCTGTAATAGTCTGCATGGCATGATTTTTTATGAATGTAAAAGCTAATGAAAGTATGTATTTTTTAAATCCTTATATAACTCCAAAAAGATCTGGAGATTAAGAACATTGTATGTTATAGAACTGGGCAAGAACGGCTCCAAAACATTGTGTTATATTCACAACTGTCAAAGGAAAAAACTTCAAAGACCAATACACATAAGGTTCAGTTAAGGCACTTTAATTTACTTGCTGCAAGGAGACAAAAACATGCAAATACAAGGATTTGTCTAACTAGTAACAGGAAGTATGTTCATTCTTATACTGTTTTACAAGACATGGCCTTCTAAGCTGACGTAATCAAACACAACTTTAAGCATTGTACTACAGCAGGTGTTACTTCAGATTTTCTGCTGACATGACTAGATTTGTGAGAAACTTTTCAGAAAAACAACCTGGCCTTGATGACCAGTACTTCGCTTACAAGCCTGTACGCTTACAATAGTACAGTGTTACATTTCAAGGTACTCTTCTAATAAAGATACAAGCAAATGCTGATTGCAGTTCATATTTTCAAGCAGGCTTTGTCCTAATTATCTGTTACTTCTACAGCTGTGTGTGTTCTCCTAGCACAGCGGAACTTCTTGTCTGAGTTTCATATAAGCAGTATTGTTCTAGTCATTATTTTCCTAACGCAAGCAGAAATCATCTGCTTCTCAGTAAATTTCCAAGGCACAAGCAAGATTCAGCTGACAATACAAGGTCAGAAAGCAACTGCAGTTTGTACAGATTTATGCAGTATGAAATAGAATAAATGTGTTAACTCTTTTAGGCTCTGAATGCACTAAGCATATTACTAATGCACACATTAATACATATTTTTCTAACAACAGCTAATACAGAATGTTAATTTGTAGATGGGTCATCTGTGTTATATTAATATAGTACCTAGTAAGTGCTTAACTTACTAATTTTATGAGATAGCACTTCTGTCTTTCATCTATCCTCCCCCTTACTACTTCTAAAGAAATGTGGATGTTCTCACAGTTTGAAGATTTCACAATACCATTTACACATTCTTTTTAATATATTACATTCTACTGAAAAAGCCAAGCACAGAGCATTCATACTATTACCCACTTCCTTTACATATACATAACTGTAACCAACTCAGTGTCTTGTAAATGTCCATACTGGTTATGCCATGTACTGCTTTCCATGGGACCATAGTTAACTTTACACTACAATAAGAACTTGAATACAGTGCTTCTACTCTAACACAATGTACATCACTACATGTGCACATACATGCACACAAGAGGGTTAGAGTTCACATTCTTCTTCTTCTGTGCAGATCACATATTTATATTCTTCTGACATCCTGTTTGCTATCTGGCACACACAACTCAGTAAACCTACCAACTGTGCTACACTTGATTGCGCAAGAATGAATAATCCAGATATGAAAGAGCTGGACAGATTTAAAAGAAAAAAAATATGCTGATTATTAGTCGGAGAAAATCAAATGTAATGTTCTTTGGCACCCAATAATAGCTTGCAAAAACTCTGCACCTGACAATAACTGACACATCAGGCAATATGCTGCCTGTAGTAACAGAGCAAAAAATATCCAGGGATCACATTGGACACTACTCTCTTATTAACAAACCATATAGATAATATTAGCGGAACCTTAAATAACTAAATTTAAGCTACAAGCTCTCATACCTTCCCAAGCTATAAACATACTTATCCCAAAAACTGAGCATGGGCTCCCTTTAATAGCTCTTCACTCTACCACAAATACAAATAACACTTGTACTGTTACTTTTGGAAAGGAATGTGTCATAAAACCATAAAAAGAAAGATTCCACAAAACATTCTGTCTTTCAGAGTACCAAATTAATGACACTGCAAGGCAGCAAGAAAAGATGACCACAATAATTTCCTTGGTAAAGCTAAACTATTGAGTTCAAATGTCAGGCACATCTTGTACTAATACTCCAAGTTTATTTCATTACTACCTCACAAACCAAGGAAGCACAGAAGCTTCCCCATTCTTGGTCCAGGTAAGTGCACAGCTCCATTTCAGATACAGCTCTCTCCCTTGCCTTTCCAAGCTATCACACTTTTTAACATTTATCTTCCCATCGTAAAACACTATTGCATAGCTCTCAACCGTCCATCTCCAAACTGAGGAACACTAGCTCAGATAATATGGGTGAAATGGTCAAAATGTGGAACACATAGTAACAGCTTACCAACTAACAAAAAAAAAACTGGCAAGGTCCTTGAATGCTTAAAAAATGCTGGTATTATTTATAAGAAAAGGACGGTTTAATGAATTCATAAGAAAACAGGCTACTTTTGCATTGTTTCACTTACAGTAAAGGATCACTTGATGACTACACATCTACTTCTACAAACAGCATACAAAATTTCATTACAACTTAAACACTTCTGTTTGTACTTTTATTCTTACTGCATTCTAATCCTGAATGATTTGCCTCGCAGTGTCTTACAAACAAACCACACTAACTCATTGTTCACCTATGAAAAAGAAAATGTACTATTTCACAGCTCAAGTGCCTTCCAGGAATGTGCTGTACTCATCATGGGCTGGCACAATTCAATATACTAAACTGTAGAACAATAGACTTGAACATAAGAACTTCCACTTGGATAGAACATGTGCATCCAGCAAGACTAAAAAGTGCAGCATTTAAAACTTTTGATCGGACACTGCAGCTCATTTCTGATGGAAAGCTTTTGAAACTGTGCTAGAAACGGGCACAAAGCAGCACTTTAAAATGAGCGTAGAAACGGACACAAAGCAGATTTCATTACCCGCCACATAAAGTAATCTGCCACACACATAAGATGAAAACAAGTTTCCGAATAAACCATTCGTGTGAAATGAAGCTAGCAACACCACATCAACTCCTTGAACAGTGCGACAAAGCCATGTGGTCGTGTCGATTTCAGTACACAACTTCACTCGGGAGCAGCTCATAAAAAGCTGCCTGCTTAATTCCACCATAGGAACAACAGTGCAGCCTGAGCTCATTTTCAGAAAATCCATTTGTAATACCATCCAGAAAACAAATGTTCATAACTGTTTAACTATAAGAGCTAGACAAAAAATGAAAATGTGAAAGTTGTTCAGCAGACACTGATCTTTCCAACGTTATAAATGTTGATAGTGCATATCAAACTCATTATTAAATATTTGCCAAGGAATGATGATAATGTGCCTATTTTTTATCTTTTTGGAAAAGCAAAGCACAATATCTTGGTCAATGTACCATGTAGACCCATAAAATGTGTTTTTTAATTTGTTTGTATGATAGTCTGCTTTAAAATGATGGTGTGATGCTCCTTTTCAGAGATATTCACAGAAATATGATTAATATACTATGTCTCATAATTCATAAATTAACAAATCATAATATCTCATCATATGTAACAGATAGAGGCTACATATCAGCGTAGAAGTTGTGTGGCTCAGTGTCCTCTTCAAAATCATGCATCATTTCTGTCATCACCATGCTCCCATGCAAACAGATGGGCATCATAATGAGAAGTATTGGAAATGTATAATTTCATAATCCTTCAATCCTAAACAAACTGCAATATTTGTACCTGTGTACAGTACACAGACACAGTTCTCTTACCATGTTGGAACTATGAATACTGTCTTCAAAATGCGATATTACTTAGCACATTGAGAAGCTCCATTGCAAAGTTATTACCAAAATATGAAAATATTCATAATTTCCATAAGCTAAGTTCAAAACAAAGTTTGCAATCTGTACATGTGGGCAACATACAGGCACAGTTATTTTACCATGTAGACACATATCATTGTAAATATACACTTTCTTGGTGTAGCCATCATACTGCTGAATGGCTACATGTCAAGAGAAAAATTAGGGTAAGGACCGCCACTCCATTAATATGCCTAGGACATGCATGGTACTTCTGTCCGTGAGCGTCTGAAGTGTCCCATACCTGTGCTGGCTACCCACTCAGACTGCTGGTAGCAGCAATGACTCCTAATTGAATGCAATGCCAGCACTCTGCTTTTCCTCTGCCTTTTCAATTTACATGTGTCCTTTCGGCAATGGTCATAAGGACTCAAAGGGGGGACCAAATCTAAAGGGTCTTGCCCTGACCTACATACATTTACTACACCTGAAGGGAGGGAGACTGAGTGGAGAGCTCAATCAAGACAACATGTGAAAAGACCAAGACTGCCTCAGGCTTTGTCTTTTTGCATGTGTCCTTTCCCGGAGGAAAACACTGCATCACAGTGGCAGCTCTGAGGCCATGCTTACCTAAGACAGCAGCACTATGGGACCAAGCTGAAGAGTCTCCAAGTTCCCAACTGCAATCCAGGTTGACCACAAGATCCATGGATGGCTGGGTATGCCCCCCGTGATGCACCCACCAACATAAGAGCAGTTGGCACAAATCTCTGAATAGGAACCTTCCTGGCCTTGGTGCATAAGGGCTCGGCTGGTAACTGACAAGGGGGCACAGAAAGGGCACATGTAAACCTCCTCTAAATGAACTACAGATAATGTATGCACAGAAAGGGCACCTTTAAAACCCCTCTAAAGGAACTACAATGTATGCTGGTGTAGCAGGGTAGGCAGTTGATGAAGAATGAGGGGGGGGGTTGCTTGCAATGACTCCAAGCAGAGAAAAAACACAACCTGGCTTGTGCATTCATCAAAGTGATAACGACTTCTACTTATGTGAATAACAGTGACTGACAGCAGCTGAGACTTTTCCCTGAAAAGTGATAATGACTAACTGCTATATTGTAACTACACGTATTGCTAATGTGATAATGACCTTCCTTTCAGTACTGCAAAGGTATGCATGCTGAGATAAAGGTGTGGGTTTCAATGCTGTCTGTTTACATTGCGAGACTATATAGTTTTGTTTAGCAAATGTCTATCAGTGTTTGTGCTATAAAATTTGAAGTAAAAGTTTTACATTAACTCTAAATATCTGTAATCATTGTAGAAGTAAAGAAAAAAGTAGTATGTAGGCAGTTTACATAAGTGAAAAGTAGCTACATCTCAACCTTTTACAAACTGAAAGGGGGAAAAGTAATCATATAGGTCAGTGATTATAACCACCACATCAATAAACTTAAAAAAAATGTGAATGGAAGAACTTTCTAGGTAGTATAATGTTGAATAATTTGCCAGTAAAAACATTTATGCAGTGTAATCAGCAACAAGAAAAAATAGTGCTATATATGGTAAGCATACTGCTTAACTGCACTGTTTCATTTGGTACATTCCAGTTTTCAGCCCTGTAATAGCACTTTTCATGAGTTTATGATCCCCCAACATTATTTTTGAAAAGCGGCCATTTTCCTATAACTATCACTTCTTGCCTCTCTTGAAAACTTGCTGCTGAATTACTGGAACTAACCCAAGCAATGGAATGTATTAAAACAAAACACAGTCCCAAGGAAGCAGTAACTGCCAAATGTCAAACAATGCAGTGTGGCAAATGTAATGCTACAAACATTTCACTTACTGTTGTGCAAATATACAGAGATCAGTACATATTTTTTGTGTTTTATAATTTGCAGTCGGATTCCTCACATCTCTGTTGAAACTTTCTTCCCCACCCCCTCATTGTGGTTTCTATTGCTTGTGTGTTGTTAACTCAAGGTTCCCTTAATTTGAACTGTTAATAGCAGCAGTCTGCATTTAAAGTGGAACAGCCTTACAAGACTTTCTGCAGATATATAGAGCTGAGTATATTTTTCTGCATTATTCTGTATTATAGAGCTAAATTGTTGCTTAGATACCTGTTGTCTTAGTGTTCTGCAAATATACAGAGATCAGTATATATTTTTTGGGTTTTATAATTTGCACTCTGATTCCTCACATCTCTGTTGAAACTTTTCCCCTTCCCCCTCCCTGTTGTGGTAGTAGTTTAAATTTGGTGGCTTTTGCAGTAGGGTTGCCACCTTTTCAAATGCCCAAAGTGGGACATTTTTGGTACAAATGTCAGATTTTGCAGGGCGAAACATACCCATGACCAGTACAAAGGACAGAACTTCACTTTTTTGCCTAAATAAAAGCTTATTCTTGAATCATTTTAGTTGCTTATTCTGTTTCTTGTAACATTTAGGTGTTTCAGATACAAAATAACTGTTTTATGCAACTATTACATAAAATTTAGGAAATAATTTTGTCCTAAAATCTCAGGACATTTGCAATTTTTACAATTTTTTTTGCAGGACACAGCTGCCCAAAGAGGGACTGTCCCTCGCAAAGTGGGACAGGTGGTAACCCTATTATGCAGTGCCCGCCCCACTGTAGGTTTGATCTAGGACACTTCCCCAGTCCCATCTCTTTACCGCATTCTACCTAATAAACCCATTCTGCACTTGCTTTTAGTCCTTTTTAATTTAATTACATTTTTTCAAACTGTGTGGACTAATATTGCTACATACTCAAGTGTTCCAGCTTGCACTGCATGTGAATTGTTTTTACTACTGTTTTTGCTACTTTTCTGAAAAAAAAAATTGTAAGCCTGTTTCCTACCTTTCCTGTAATTAGTGTTCCAGATACAGATTTGCTGTATCCAGGACTATTTGTAAGCTTCTGAGCCCTAAAGCCTTTCTGTGTTGGAGGGAAGCCTTCTAGCTTATCAGTGGGAGTGGTAAGCACTAGGTAACCTGTCTACCACATAAGGAGTGGTTCTGGCCCAGAATTTGTACTTATTGGCCGTTTGGGTGGTCTTCCATCTCTCTCAACTTTCTGATTTGAAGGCCTGCATTTGCACTTGTTTCTGTCCTGTAACTCTTGGGCCCATCTCATTTGCTCACTCAAAAAAAAAAATCTGCTTTTAGTGTATTTGTGTTTCTTCCTACTTTATTTTGCTTTTGCGTCATCTTAAAAGTACTCAATTGTATTTATTACTGCTTGGTGTAACTCATTCTAAGCCTTTTAGTTTAAGCACTTGGGCTTTAGACCAGTTGTTTTACATTAGGAAGGTTTGTGGCCTGCACTGTGGTGGCAGGACAGGTAGCTTACATCCTTCTAAGTTGGGAACTGCTGATTGAGGGCTCAGTGTATGTTATTCTAAAAGTGTATTAATTCTGGTTTAAGCACTTGGGCTTCACGCCAGTTGTTTCACATTAAGAAGGTTTGTGGTCTGCACTGTAGTGGCAGAACAGGTAGCTTACATCCTTCTAAGTTGGGAACTGCTGATTGAGGGCTCAGTGTCTGTTATTCTAAAAGTGTATTAATTCTGGTTTAAGCACTTGAGCTTCAGGCCAGTTATTTTACATTAAAAGGGTTCGTGGTCTGCACTCTTGTGGGAGGAGAGGCTGGACTCTGCCCTTCTGAGCTGGGAATTTCTGGTTAAAGGCTTATAGTGCCTGCATATTTGAACTGCTTCTTACTGAAATTGGTACACCTTGTTTGCTGTAGCATAGACTAGATCCAGGCCTGCTGAATCTAGCTTTGTTTGTATAACGAGCACTAATCCAGGCATTCTTTAAAGTATGCAATTGCATTTATTACTGCTTGATAGTAACTTGATTAAAGTGTAGCTATCATTCTAAGTCTTTTGGATTAAGCACTTGGGCTTCAGACCAGTTGTTTTACATTAGGAAGGTTTGTGGCCTGCACTGTGGTGGCAGGACAGATAGCTTACATCCTTCTAAGTTGTGAACTGCTGATTGAGGGCTCAGTGTCTGTTATTCTAAAAGTGTATTAGTTCTGGTTTAAGCACTTGGGCTTCAGGCCAGTTATTTTACATTAAGAAGGTCCATGGTCTGCACTCTTGTGGGAGGAGAGGCTGGACTCTGCCCTTCTGAGCTGGGAATTTCTGGTTAAAGGCTTATAGTGCCTGCATATTTGAACTGTTTCTTACTGAAATTGGTACACCTTGTTTGCTGTAGCATAGACTAGATCCAGGCATGCTGAATCTAGCTTTATTATGCTGCTTGTTTGTTTGCTTGTTATTTCCCTGAAACGCTAATTCCACCTAAAACGCGGCTTTTCAGCACTTTTGTGGATCCCTAGTGATATCCGCATTGCTTACTGTACTTATTTCCTTGTTTCACTTGAAAGAAAGTTACTGTTTGTCATTTTTGCATTTAAGTTACCTGAAACACATTGCATTTAAGTTACCTGGCACTTGCTCACTAAAGCAATTATATAACTCAGCACTAAAATATTAAAAGCACTACACCCTCACAAACTCCCCTTGAGTACCTCATTCCCCACTGGCCCTTTTTTTCAATTATAAAGGAATTCCCAATACTATTCTAGCATGTCCAAAGGTCAGTTGTCAATCTCCTCTCCAGTCCAGCTGGTGAATCTCAGAATCTTGAGGCAATGTTACAACTGCCTCATGTACACAGACAACCCTCTCCTCCTCCCAACAAATTCCAACACATGTGAGAGATGCAACCATATAGCCATACTGGAGGCTAAGCTCTCTCAACTCAGTACTGGCAAAACCAGTCAGGAGGAGAAGGAAACCACACTCACTACAATTCCATTCTCACATAGACCTACCACGACAGCAAACCAAACAAATAAACACACAAAAACATACTCGGAGGCTCTAAATAAAAATCTGCCTAAGCAGCAGAGACCTCCAAAGCAGACACCCAAGCAACCGCTACCCCAAAACAAAACTCGTGCAACACATAGCTCACAAAGTCAGTGTGCCGAACAGTCACAGCTCTTAAGGCTAAACAACACACCTGATACACTTGTAATAGGTGACTCTATCGTCAGGCACACTGACGACCCGCTCACCAGGCTGAACAAGGAGAAGGTCACGGTGAGCTGCCTGTCGGGTGCTAGGATCTGCCACATAACACAAGCACTCAGGTCACTCCAAGGCAAGTACAAATATGACTCAGTCATTGTCCATGCTGGTGTGAATGACCTGAGATGTACCTCCCTGGACTACATGAAAAGAGACATAGAGGAGCTCTCTGGGCATGTAGCCCAGGCCAGTATGACCCTGACCTTGAGTAGCATCTTACCCTCACCAAGAATGATGTCACAATATGAAGACACGATGATCAATTTCAACAATTGGCTTAAGTTTCGGTGTTATTCAAAGGGGATCCAATGCCTGTCAGCCTGGGATGACATGCTCTACAAGCCACGATGCTTCGCTAGGGACGGCTTGCAACTGTCACCCCTGGGCTTTCGGATATTGGCAAAGGCTCTTGCTACCCCCATAGTGCCTTTTTTAGGCAAGGCTCAAAAGACAAACCCACCTCCATAGGTATCACAATGGATAAGAAACTAAGAGTAATGCTACTCACCCAGCACTACCAGGTTGTACCTCATACCATGCTTTTCGGCCCCAAAATTTGGACCATACTACAAAAGGAGGGGGAGTATCAATATTCATCAAAGATACCCACACCTCCAGCTTGGTGGCACAGCACAAAGCATCAGAGACTATCCATGTGCAACTAACAGTGGGTAAAACTGCCTTCCAGTTTATAACCTGCTACAGACCACCCTCCCAAACCCAGGAACCCCACTCGGCCTTCCTGAAAACACTGGAAAATATGAAGGTCTTTCCAAACACCATTATATTGGGCGACTTCAGCTACCCAAACATAGACTGGGAGCATTACTCTAACTCCAACACCCTAGCCCAAAGGTTCCTAGAATTTATAAACTCAAATGCTATGGAACAACTTGTTACCACTCCCACAAGAGGGGAAAACATACTGGACCTGATCATCACCAACATGGGGACTCTATGCTCCAGACCAGAAGTATATCCCTCACTGGTAAGATCAGACCATAAACTAATCTCACTGGATATTCACATCCCGACTCCACCACCTGCCCTGAAAACCACAGTGAAAAACCTCTCTAAAGCAAATTTCACACTCCTCAAAACCGAGGTGGAATCCTTCAAAGCCCCCGGGCCTGTGAAAAATATGGCCCAGACCGCAGAATCCTTTATAAACGCATTCTATGAACACCTTCAGGAATGCATGGATCATGCAATCCCAAATAAAAAGAAAACCCAATCCCCTAAAGGCAGACATCCTGTCTGGTGGACCCCAGCCATAAACAAACTATACAATAGAAGGAGGAAGCTACTACATGATAGAGCAAAATCCCAAAAAGGGAAGGCATCTCTGATCAGTATTAGCAAAAAACTATGGGCACTCATAAAATCATCTAAGGCCAGCTTCGAGAGAAAAATTGCACAGGACACTAAGGATAATCACAAGGCTTTCTTTAGTTATGTTAGGAACCTGGGTGGGAATTCCCAGATATGCTCAGAATTAGTCCAAAATGACAAAAAATACACCGGACCCACAGACATTGCCAACATCCTAGCTGACAGGTTCAGCGCAAACATCTCCCTCCCCTCCCCACCAAAAGGGCAAATATTTATCCCAGCAGAGTGCTGCCCCCCTGACATCTCAGATGCTCAGGTAAGAGCTGCCCTCTCCAAAGCAAAAAACACAGCATCAATGGGACCAGACGGTGTCCCGGGCTGCGTCCTACATGAACTCCAAGAAGAGCTAAACCCAAACATAAAACTACTGTTCAATCTCAGCCTTACTACAGAATATGTACCCAAAGAGTGGCGTACAGCAACAGTGGTCCCTCTCCACAAAGGTGGTGCCTCAACGGATCCTGGAAACTATCGCCCCATAAGCCTGACTGGCTTGGTCTGCAAAGCTATGGAAAGGATCATCATGGACCTCATAAATAAAGATATTGGGGACCTACAGACACTGGATCCTACCCAGTTCAGCTTTGTTAAGGGCAGATCCTGCCTCTTAAACCTGGTTGATTTCTTTGAAACAGTCACCAAGGCCATTGACAAGGGGAAGGTGGTCCACACAGCCTACCTGGACCTCGCAAAAGCCTTCGATACAATACCCCACTCGGGCATTATAGATAAGCTCACCAGCTTAAATATAAACACCTATGTCACTAGATGGGTTGCAAACTGGCTCAAGGACAGAACCCACATGGTTAGAATTGCTGGAGCCATGTCAGACTCCAAACCAGTTACAAGTGGCGTCCCCCAAGGCTCAGTCCTGGGACCACTCTTGTTCGGTATATATTTCTCGGAGGTACAGGCCAACACAGAAGGACTGTGGCTGACTAAGTTCGCAGATGACTGCAAACTGGGCACCATAATCGACTCTCCAGTCGACACAAGCATCCTCCAAAAGGGCCTCATAGAAACAGACAACTGATGCCAGAGCCATGGCCTCAAGCTAAATGCCAAAAAGTGTATAGTCATCCCCTTTGGCAAAAACAAAGTGCCCACAAATTACCACATAGGTGGTAATCCATTAAGTACAGAAGAAGTAATTAGGGACCTGGGGACCCAAGTTGATAGCAATCTCTCATTTGACAACCACGTGGCCAAAGTGATTAGAAAAACATTTTATATAGCCCACCTAATCATGAAGGGATTCACATCTAGATCAGGGGAGGTCATCGTGCCTCTTTACTCATCCCTCATCAGGCCCATAATTGAGTACAATGCCCCTTTTCAGATATACCTTACCAGACACCTGCAGCAACTGGAAAGACCCCAAAAGTACCTCACCAAGAGGATCATAGGGCTCAAACAGATGCCATATGCTGCCCGGTTAAAGAAACTCCAGCTCTACTCAGTGGCATACCGCTTGCTCAGAGGCGATCTGTGCCTGACTTATAAAGCCATGTCCAACCCGGAATTAATGGACATGCTGCACCTCAGAAAATCAAAATCCCATCGAGCTACGTGCTCGAGAGACTTGAACCTCAGCACTGAAATAAATAGGACATGCTGGAGGGACAGATTCATAACCCAGAGGCTCCCTTCACTCTGGAATAAAATCCCAGTCCAGGTTAGACAGAGTCCCTCATTGACTCTCTTCAAGAGGAATCTTGATGAGTGGATGGGAGATCGTAGGTTTACCCCGGGTATCACTTCTGTGTCACTGTTAGACAGAGGCACAGTACACTAACCTCGAAAACGGGCATAGCAAAATTAATTTAAAATGGGTGGCGAAAGCCAAACACACTCTGGCTAGGCTTATAAATGCCCTAGGGCAGATAGCCTAGTATGAACCTATGAACCAATGGAGTACAGTACAAGGTAGATGACCTGACTCTAGTGGGCCAGTCTTAGTTACAGCCTACCCGAAAAGCAGGACCTCATCAATTAATTCATACTGTAATGTGGAAAATAGCTACACATAAGAACATTTGTGAAACAGGCAAAAAGCTTTATGTAGATTTTCCTACAGGTATTTAATTTGGGATAGCAAAGACAGATAACTGGGAACAAACATAATATCTCCCATGGGGCACATTTTTGCAGGGAAAAAGGGTACCCACAAACTTGCAAAGGAATAAGTGAGACGGTTTTGAGTTTGGGACCCTCCTCAACAATTCAGGGCAAGAAGTAATACCTCCCACCCCCATCTACTGCTGTACGATGGCATCCATCCCTTCTGTTGGGCATCCTGTGCAGCAGTATGGTCCATATTTGCTACTTTGCAAAACACAATTTGCAACAAAATTCTTATCCCTCAGAAGGTTTATTTTTACAACTACTCCAAAAAGCCAGCTGCGCATATTTTCAAACATGGTAGACAAATGCAAAATAGAAGCACAGAAGAAGGCAAGTGTAAAATTCTTAACATTATCATTAAAAAATACTCCCAAATTGTTAAACATTCAAAAACATGGTGGGTCATAGTGCCCGAAAAATCCTCAAATATTCAGTATTATCACAGCAGCTTAATTATGTGAATAAACATTTCTACTGGTTTTACTTAAATGCCTCAGAGGTTGATCAGAGTCTGACAATATACCAGAAATGAAAAAAAAAATAAGGCTGTATGGTACAAAAAACTCAATGGTTCCTTGCTTCCTAGATTAAGGCATTATCTGTCTATCTATCCATATTCTGTCTGTCAGGTAGCTGCATGCTAACATTTTATTTTTACAAACAGGAGACAATGTTTCAGTGCAAATATCACTCTAGTTACCACCACCACCCCACCCCCCCAGAAAAAATACTTGCAAAGACTGCCACAGAGACAAACATCTTACATGATTTTTTTTAAACATAAATGTTCTTAATGGAGATTTATGGGACTTTTCTGCCCCTCAGACTTCTGTCTCCAAACCATATATGCTGCCCAATTTCTGACCAACTTGTGGGGTAGTACAATCCTGAAATTACTCTGAATGATGCTGCATGCAGCTTAGTCTCTTGCTGTCAAATTCTTGTTTTCTCTTCTTTCTGATCCTAAGGACTTTGACCACAGAGTCCAATCACATTTTATTCTGGCTACTGTGATACATCACCGCTGCATCATCATTACTCTAATCCAGACCACAAAGACCAATCATCTGGAGTGGAAATCTGTACCTTCAAAATACCATGGAAAGCTAAGACTAGAAAAATTGGAACTGCTGAAGGCTTGTTGTGACTGTTATTCTAAAAATTGTTCTTGTTCTAGTTTAAGCACTTGGGCTTCAAGCCAGTTATTTTACATTAAGAAAAATTGGGGTCTACACTTTTGTGGGAGGTGAGGGTAGCCCTCCCTCCTTCAGGGCTGAGAATTGCTGGTTGAAGGCTTATTGCGCCTGTTATTCTAAGTATCTTTGTTCTGGTTTAAGCACTTGGGCTCAAAATCAGTTATTTAATATTAGGAAGGTTTGTGATCTACACTATTGTGGCAGGAGAGGATACCTATGCCCTTCTGAGCTGGGGATTGCTGGTATAAGTCTTATTGTGCTTTTATTTGACTAGCTAGAGGGCTAGCTTGTTTAAAATTTGAATCTCTGTGCCTGAGGCATTTGGCAATCATGCCACTTGAGAAGAAAAGTACTGCTGGTTTTTGATAAACTATACAAAAGCTAAGATTTACATTACTATATGCACTGCTTTGGCACTTGTTTTTCATTGCATTGAGTGTTTCTCTTTTGAATATCTGTACTGTTTGACCTTTTTTACAGTTTTTAGTTAGAGTTGCCTTAGTTCCACTTTAGTGAGAGTAGAGGGGGACCTGAGTCATTTTCTGGTCCAGGATTGTGTAAAGGAAAGAAGTGTGTGCTGCTTTTGATTGGCCAAAGGGCCTTGTTTTTTTAATTGAATCTCAGCTGCTATTTAAGTATAATTAATTTCAGCAAGAAATACAAATACGACATCACCCTTAATACATAAAAAGGCACATCACTTATGCAAGGGCACATTGTGTCACTGCCAGTAATGCAAACAAGCATGGTCACACAATCAAATTCCATCCTGCTCTTAAGTGATGTGAATATCCCAACAGTGATATGAAAGGTTGCGGTGAATTGCTTCACTGGAATACCATACAAATTTGTTAGTCTCTATGAATGTGGCCAGGGATTAATATATGTTAATGAACTACCCCAGCCACATTTATGGACCAACAGCAAATGAGGCATGACAATGGACCTCCACTAACACAACCATATCTTTGCACAAGCTTCTCCAATTTATCACAACACAAATATGAGCAACATTTTTCTAGATTTAAATCTCATGTTATTTCAGACTGGAAATTTGTCTCCAGCTCTGTGATCTAAGCTAGGCAGTAGAAATTCTAGCTTTCTTGTGCTGGTTGCCTCTCACCATTGACTGTCTTGCTATTTTTTCCAAAGAGTTTATAGTTAGAAAAATCTGTATAAGAACACAGATGAGTTATTCTATAATGTTACATAAACACATTGGTAAACATTTTAATTTCTGGCTAAAGAAATGTTATTTAAGTATAAAATTAGGTACAATAACAAACCTACAGCCAACTGTGATTTGTCTTTACTCTGAAATTACAAATTTCTGTCAGTCATGACAGAAAAAACAGACTATTTTCACACTGTGAAATGTGGGTGGGAAGAAAGGTTTGGTATTTACTGTGACAGATGGGCACAAAGGCAAACACAGTGCACTCTGAAAAAAATGGATAAATGCATTACCACCATTCCACAGTTGCCCTGTTAATGCACTAGATATTGAAATAAGCTGCACAACCCACATTCATTTTCCTCTGATGTGCCTTTTACCATGAATAGGAACCACAGATGAAGAGATGGTGCGTACTGGGGTAGGCCAGCAGCTTTATTTGTCAGCCCTGCTGTGTTTGTCTTAGCAATAATGCACAATCTCTCAACTGTCTACTTTCCCAAAATGTCCAGATTTTTGCCTAGTATTTTTGGTCCATTCCTCATAAAATGTGGAGTTTTCTGGCAAATCACTGAGCAACTAAAGTACTAAATACTGACATACATTTGTGTCATATTTCATATCCTTCAGAAAATGCATACTAACACAAAACATATTATTCAAGCAACTTTCTAAGTTTATATAAGCAATATATAAAACTTGTCCCTATTTTTGGGCCTTCATTCCCACATTATTTTAAGTTTTCTCCAGATTTTTGTGCTTTGAGGTTGAGAGGGATGTTTTACAGTAATCATGTCACCTTTGTATCCTAGCTGCCTACATAGTGGCAGGGTAATGTACAGTCTAGAATACATGACTAGATTACTTGTATAATTGGCTGTGGGTATGTAAACAACCTAACTGCGACTTCTAATGGATGACAATCACCCACGTAAGTAGAAGTGAAGTAATCACAGATGGAAATGTGTACACTTTTCAAAACAGTATTCAGAAGTATAATATATGTGGACTGATAAGGCAGAGCTGAGCAGCAGTAACTGTTCACGTGACAATTTTACATGGAAATGCATACGCATACACACATACACTCTCTTCTGCATTCACAAACACATGCAATCTGCTTTTATGCACGCACCATTCATTCTCTAAAACACTATTCACCCTCTCTCATACACACATACACTCTTCTGCATTCACAAACACATACAATCTGCTTTCATGCACACACCGTTCGTTCTCTCAAACAGTATTCATCCTCTCTCATACACACATACAGTCTTCTGCATTCACAAACACATACAATCTGCTTTCATGCACACATGCATGTTCTCTCAAACGCTATTCAATCTCACTCACACACATACACAGTTTTGTCTGCATTCACACACACATGCAATCTGCTTTCATGCACAAATTCACTCACACACCCAGACGGAAACAGAAACACTGACACACACAAACACTTTTTTCTCCGAACAGGTTGGGGGGGGGTGCTGCTATCCACAAACCTCACAGCTTTCCAGATTTGGTATAATTGCCACATTTTTACTTCATACATTTGTTCCAGTCCTTAAATGGATGCAATTGATACCTAGAACTAGGTGCGCTATCCAAGAATTTTTTGAAGGATTTGAAGTCTGAACAGTGTGTTATGTGCCGGCAGTTAGGGACTTAGTGCAATTGTCTAGCATCGAGGAAAGAGCACACTTTTGAAAACTTTTTTAATTTACTGCCTAAAGAAATACTTACCTAAAAAAAAAAACAATGCAGAAAAAGTACTTTTAAAAAAGTTGACTCACCAATTTAGCAAGCCCCTGAAAATAAGCTGATACAAGCAGAGCTTTACACAACAGGTTCCTTTGACAAAATATTGCGTACTGGAAACACCAACAGGAAAAGAACTTCCCTACCTCCTGTAGCTCTATTTGAGGACTCCAAGGCTGGAGGAAGGACAAGGCAGCTTTAACGTCACAGAACGGGTGAGTTTGATTGTTTGACAGAGAACAAGAGGCTGGCCGTGGTGATGTCACTTCGGGGGAGGGAACTGTTAAAAAAAAATATCAACACTGCCTGGCAGCGATGACATCAGTAATTGGGGGACTCCAGCAAGCTAAACTGAAACGCGAGAGAATGTTTTTGAAAGGAAAATGATCCCTGTACTCTAAGGTAGGCTTGTTTCAGAAAAGTCAAGGGGAATTTAATTTTTGTAAATGATGCTTTGTTGTTCGTTTATGCAGTAAGGTGTAAATAGGGAGGAAAAAGGCAGGGAAGTTGAGGAATTCAGTTTATAAACCCGTTGCACTCCTTTAACAGCCTGTAATAACTGAATTGGAATTGATGTTGATCAGCTTTGCATGAAACCAAATCAAAAAGATGAAATCAGTTTTAATATTTTCTTTAACAGCATTTGAGTTACTCATTTTGCAACAGTTTTATAATGAAACAACCAGTTTGCAAACCATTTTTTTCTATAAAGCTATACTGTAATTAACATTCAGTTTAAATTTAACTTATCTAATTGCTTCAAAAACATTAAAAAGTTGAACCATCCATTATGTGCTATGGCTTACTCTTCTTTCCAGTTGTATATAATATAGTAACCAACATACTTAATTGAGATAATTTCTTTGTCCAAAGGATTAACTTACAGAATGATGCAGGAACATAGAATTGCTAGTTTTCCATGCCAGAATGCAGGATAAACTAATAAATATTATTTACTAACAGTTCCTGTAATTACACCCACTACAAGAAGTAGCTCCAGTAGTCAGGGATCTGGGAACAAATGTAGACAGTAATTTGGTCTTTGATCAATATGTGGCTAAATTAGTAAGAAAATCATTCTGTGTTGTAAGGGTGTGGCATCCAGGTCCAAGGAGGTCATAGTGCCATTTTACTCAGTCCTTATCAGACCCATCACTGAGTATAAATCCCTCTTCGGCATATACATGACCAAACATATGCAACAATTGGAATGCCCACAGAGGTTCCTTACCAAGAGAATTCAGGGTATAAACACATTGTTCTTCTGGATTGCCTTAAAGCCCTATCTCTGTACTCTGTCTCCTGCAGACATGATCTATATCTGGCATACAAGACATTGTCAGATCCAGCTCTGATGGACCTTTTGCATGTCTGTAAAATGAACATCAGAACCACTAAATCCTTGGGGCGTGGCCAAGGATGAACACAGGATAGCAGCAGATTTCTTCAGCTCCACCAATTTCATTACACTGACAGGAATTAATTACTTAAAAAATTAATTTTTGAAGTAATTTTCTTTCTAAATATGTTTGTTTTATATAGTTCTTGAACTATATCTAAAAAAGAAAGGAAATCTTAACAATATTCCTGTCAGAAATCACTTTGGAAATTTTCCTGTCAGTTTATCAGTCTGAAATGAGTTCCAGTAAGACAAATTCTCAAGACTCCAGCATCAAGAAAGAACTTCAGTCTCTGATAATTATAATCCAGCAACTTACTGCTAAGATGGATAAAATGGATACTAAAATAGACACCTTCATAGAAAAACTACAAAACAAATAGACTTGTTACATATAGACCTGCAACAACAGAAGATCCAGATGACAGGCATAGAAGAAGCTGTGAATGACATGGAAAATAGAATACAAGAAGAGGAAATCAACATTGAGTTTCTGCTGAAACAAAATACACATTTACAAACAAAGCTGGATGACCTGGAAAATAGATCTAGGCGCAATAACATTAGGATTTTTGGACTGCCAGAAAATATTGAAGGTAACCATATTACTTCTTTTTAACAACATGGCTCCCTAAAACTTTAGACTTACCAGAAGCATTCTCTTTTGGTATCGAAGAGCACATAGATCTATAGCTAATACTAACTCTAACAAAAACTATCCTAGATCAGTTATAGTTAGATTTTTATCATCTTTTGATAAAGAGATGGTTCTTAAATCTGCTTGGGCTAAAGCTCCTGTTAAGATTAATGAGACAACTGTGCGTTTTGACAATGACTATTCTTCCATGGTAATAGCTAAAAGAAAAGTTTTTCTGCCACTAATAAGTGAGCTTAAAAAAGCACAGTTTAAAACATACCTTCTGTTTCCTGCCAAGCTTAAAATCTTCCTTCCTGATGGTCCTAAAATTTTCGATGACTTAGACTCTGCTTTACTGCTTATCAAAAAAAAATAAGATTTTGGATAAAATAGAAGAAATGGAATGGGCTAGTCCTTCATTAAAGAGACTGGCAACTGAAACTTCGTGGAAGACTTCAGAGAAGAAGAAGAGACTAAAAACAAATGATTTGTTCTAGGTTTTTTTCTCTCATCATTTTATTTCATTATTAATCTTTTTAAATATAGTTCCTGCATTTCCAAGAAGCAACAAATATTTTGAAAAAGATTTAATCAAAATTATTCTCTGTGTGCAAAGAAATGTTTTGTTTCATAACTAGTCAAAATATCTGGAGATTTAATGGCAAGTTGTGATTCAACTTGTTTCTCTTTCTGAAAAGGAGAAGTAAGGTTACTAATTTGATACATTTTTTCTTTATCTTTTTATTTTTTCTTCTCCTTTTCTTCTTTTCTTTGTTTAAACAATGACATTCTATTTAGATTATGTAGTGGGTGAAGGGTGGGGGAAGGCAGGGAGAGAAGAGTAATGAAAATATGATTAATAGAATAATAACATATTTATTCCTTGTAAAAAGTTTATATGTTCTTCAAATGCTATTCCTAATTATACTTTCTTGATTACACTGCTTATGCTTGTTTGTAAATAATCTGTCATGCTTTAACTAATAATAATTAGAACTAAATAATAGTAAATAATATGTTTTATTTTTAACTCTATTAATATAAACAGTAAGTAATATTTCATTGTATATACTTCTTACAGCTTTCTCTTACATTTTTTTTATTTCTGCCTTACACCCTTTTACTTTCTACTCTCTTTTTCTTTTCTTTATTAATATATAGAAATGCTTTTGATCATATAGACACAGTAAATAATAAGATTTGCATAAAAATTGAGTTGGGACAAAAATATTGAGTTTTATTACTTATTAATAATTTTGGGGTTAATTTCACTTACATAAAGGCTGTAATAACCTGTAAAATACATTGTAAAGGTTTTGTCATGTTTAGATGCATTTACACTGCTAAATGAATGTTTGTCACTAGTTTTTAATAAGTTTCCCGCCAAAATGTTAAGAGAGACAATCTGGGATGTGGGCTGTCTCATGCACAGTGTCCATGAGCTACTTCAAAAGCTTCAACTCTCAGAATTCTCACAGAGAAGCTGAAAGCAGCAAGTCTCACCTTTGACCTAGATATCACACTGACACATCACAGATTCAGCAATGACACTCTACCAGGAAATAGAAATTATACAAATGCGACTATGTGAAGGAAAATGAACTCTTTAACATCTAAATGTGAGTTATTTTATATAATTACTTAAATATCTATGTTATAATTCATAAAATATGTCAGTTATAATGAGTTTAAATGATACAGTTTCTTGTAGTAAGTAAATGTCTTATTTTAGAAGGCATAGAAAATGAAACATTTATTCAAGTGTTTTTGAAAATCTACTTAACAGCAGCTTAATAATCTGTGTTAAAACTTATGTTCCAAACATATACATTACTATAACTCATTTAATTCATCTGATTGACAAGCATAAATAATTTTATAACTCTATACTGGAAGAAATTGTCATGTAATATATTTTAAAGCAGTAGTATAGCATGGTTGTAAAATCTGGTTACTAAAATGTGTTTGCTGTGCATTATTTTGTATAAAGCAGACAGATTTATTGTAGGGACAGCAAGTAAGATAGTGCTCAGTAAGGACATAACTCAGTGAGATCATATATATATATATATATATATATATATATATATATATATATATATATATATATATATATATATATATGTGTGTGTGTGTGTGTGTGTGTGTGTGTGTGTGTGTGTGTGTGTGTGTGTGTGTGTGTGTGTGTGTGTGTGTGTGTGTGTGTGTGTGTATACATATGTATATATATATGTATATGTATATGTGTGTGTGTGTGTATGTATGTATATATATATATATATATATATATATATATATATATATGTGTGTGTGTGTGTGTGTGTGTGTGTGTGTGTGTGTGTGTGTATGTATATGTATATATATATACATATATATATATATATATGTATATGTGCGTGTGTGTGTGTGTGTGTATGTGTGTGTGTGTATGTATATATATATATATATATATATATATATATATATATATATATATGTGTGTGTGTGTGTGTGTGTGTGTATATATACATATATAAGTGTTTCTGAGAATCTGCATAACTATGCAGTATGATTTATAACAATTTCTATGAATATAATACTTTATTCTATTGACAATAATGAGTTTGAGTAAATGCTCATATACAAGCAATTCAAGGTTTTTTGGAAGCTGTTAATTGCATTTACATGACAGAAAATAGATGCATCTTAATATATGTAATGTCTGAATCATATTAGCCAAAGTTTTTGATTTAAATGAATGTTAGAACCTATTTTTCTCTCCTCTTGATTTCTAACATCAAGATTATTTGAATGCTATTTGAATACAAGTGTTTTATATTACATGGATGTATATAGTAGTATGAACAGTTTAAAAAAAAAAAAAGGTTTATTTTAGTTTATATGATGCTGTTTTACCAAATGTGTAGTCTTGTCTTGCTAGATAATTGAACTGAAAACTGTTAACCTCAGTTAAATATAACTAGTATTAAATTGATAAGGTGGTAGCTGAGGTACTGCTGCTTAGGGTAGGGGTTAACTTGAGTGGTAAATACTACTCTAAGTTGGAGTTTATAACTCCAGGCTGGATGCAAGGTTTAATCCTTACATTATTTTCACTTGTTCATTGTTATTTGTATATAGTTTTGACATCCACAATATATTTTGTACATTCATTGTCACTACAAACAAAATTGAATCCTATACATCCCATAAGAGATTCAATAAATACAGCTATATTTAAAGGTACACCTAAAGGAGGAGATGTAACATTACTTATCTTGTTATTTGTTATTTTGATCATAAGATTCTTAAGTTTTAAAAATGCCAAATGACATCTTTAAAAGGAATTTCTTTAAACATTAATGGATTGAATAATCCATGTAAAAGGGCAAGCCTAATAAGATACATTAATTTACATAAGGCCAACTTAGTCTTCCTGCAAGAAACCCATCTCTTGAAAAAAGATATTGATAAACTAGCCACAAACAAATATACAGTATTGGTTGGTTCAGAGCACACTCAGAAAAAAAGAGGAGTGGCTATTTTATGGAATAAAAGTATGCCCATTCCTAAAACCATTAAGTCTTATCAGGATGACAAAGGAATGTTTTGTATGGTTACAATACTAATTAATGGGAAGACTTACACTTTAATTAATGTATATTGGATACCTGGAATTGGTATTAATACAGTGAAACATCATCTTGATAAGATCATATCATTCTCTATAGGAGATATTATTTTAGCTGGTGACTTTAATTGTATACTACATGAAAGTGATACTACCACTATAGGGAAAAGAAGAATTACATCTAATGCAAAACATTTAAATGATTTTGCTAATTCTTATCATTTGAATGATATTAATAATCAGATAGATTCAAAGTCATTACCATACACCTTTTTTTCTAACAGATACAAAACTTATTCAAAAATAGATTGGGTCTTTATTTCTAACCAGATGGTAACAGATTTAATTAATTCCAAAATCATTTCATGTCCTATATCTGATCATAATTCAATTGTTTTTGAATTCATGATAAAAAATACCCATAATGTTCAGATCAAAAGGATACCAGTATACTTAACTCAACTAAAAGACTATAAAGAATATATACTTTCAGAAGTAAAACATTTTTTAGACATAAATAATACTCCTGAAGTCTCCATTGTTTATGTTTGGGATGCCTTAAAATCATATCTATATGGACAAAGTATCAGATGGTATAATAATAAAAGGAAATCTTGGGATAAGGAATTGTTAGATATTCAAAGTAAATTAGACTCTTATAAACATAATAATAAAGAAAATATTATGGACAAGAAAGTTATTGAAGAAATAAACAAACTAAATGAGAAATACAAAGAAATTTTAACTCATAAAGTTAAAATAACTTTAGAGAAAGAGAAGGTTTTTGCTTATTCAATAAGCTCCAAATACTAACATAGACTTAAAAATAAAACAAAAGGTTGAATAAACAAAACCATATCAAAGAAATCTTTTCTCTAAGGAAAAGAAGAATGTTTCTAGTATACCAGAAATACTAGATGAATTTAGAAATCACTTTCACAAAATTAACCATAATAACATTAACATGGAACCTAAAGATAAAATAAATGAGTTTATAACCACAAACATGAATAAAAAGCTTAATAAACAACAGATTAAACTATTGGACAAGAGTATTTCATATACAGAAGTTATTACACAAATAAATAAGCTTAAATCAAACAAAGCACCGGGTAATGATGGTATTATACCAGAGATATATAAAATCCTTTCTAAAAGTACATATTCATTAATACATAAGGTTCTTATTTTGGCCCAATCTGAGTTAATAACCCCCCATCTTGGCAATATACATTTATTTCGCCAATTTTGAAACCTAATAAAGATCCAACTAGATGTTCTTCATATCGGCCCATCTCATTACTTAATGTTGATTATAAAATGTTTATGAGTATCTTTGCTGATAGATTGAAGACAATCATTCGCGGCATTATAGATATAGATCAGACAGGCTTCATTGTAAATAGAAATACTTTTGATAATATAAGAAGAACTTTAACATTAATAGATTTTGCAAATAGGAAAAAGAAATATTTAACACTTATTAGTCTTGATATAAGTTCAGCATTTGACTCAGTAAGTTGGGACTATCTGTTTACCTTAATGAAGTGCACAAACTTCTCAGATGCATTTGTAAATCTAATTGAGCATTTATACAAAGGAACGTTGGCTTATATTAAGGTAGGAACATATGTTTCACAAAAAATACCCATTCTTAAAGGTACAAAACAAGGATGTCCACTTTCTCCACTATTATTCACTTTAGTAATGGAGCCTTGGGCTAATTTGATCAGAAACAGTACTGACATAGAGGGTTTTGAAATAGATGAAAATACAACATCCAAAATTCAACTTTTTGCAGATGATGTTCTAATTACATCAGCAGGATCTAATTCTTCTATGCAGTCTCTATTTGATAAAATGAATTTTAAAAGTATTTCTGGTTTAATATTCAATGAAGAAAAAACTAAAATACTACCTATATATACACGAAAAATATTCTCATTAGTGATTTTACTAAATATGTACCCAATTCAGGTCAGATAACTTATTTAGGTATAATACTATCTAAAGATATTAAATCTATTATATATAATAATTATAATACCTGTTTTCTTAATATACAAAATCTTTTTAATACCTGGAATAATATGTTTTTTACTATGGAGGAGAGACTTACAATTATTAAAATGATAATATTCCCAAGATTTTATACTTAATACAATCAATAATACTTCCACCTACAAAAATAATTATCAAGAAACTGAATACACTAATGTTAAATTTCCTATGGGCACCTAATAGACCTAGGATTGCATTAAAGAAACATACTAATAGCTGGTCTCAAGGGGCATTTCTTTTCCAGACTTTAATTTATATACTATCTCTTCTATTGTAAAAGTTATTACTTTATTAATAGATCAGTCATATGTCGCAAAATGGAAAGATTATTGGGAGCTAATTAGTATGCACTTCATGAAAATCTCCTTAACACATAAAAATATGATTGTAAATAACTCCATGTTATGGTTTCTAAAGGAATTTTGTACTTCACCTATTACACCTAAACATATGGTTTGTTACCCATTAAATATTATTATTAGTTATTGTAACTTTATATTCATGCACCCTAAGTATAGGGAATGGAATTTTATTGTATTCCCTATAATGTATACTCAGGGTATGCTTTTGTCATCTACTTCTGAAGGAACTCATTTAACTATAGATAATGATCTAAAGTACTGGTATCAGTTGATATCTGATAATAAAGTTAAAAATCTAGATTTCTTAAAACAAGAATTTGATCTAAGAGAAACTTGCTGGTTAGAGGTTCAGACCTTTAGACAACATCTCATTAATAAAATAGATCTAATGTCTATAACAGTTAAATAATCTATTCCAACACTGATTGATTACTTGATATTAAATTTACAACATAAAGTTTCTGATAAAGGTAAACTTTCATACATACATAAAATTATCAGACAAGAAACTTTATACAGTGTAGATTCATACTGGCATTATTTCACTTCTATTAATGGGGACCCACCAAATCAACAAGATAAACAATATATATTGGAATCTGCTTATAGAACTACATCTTCCATTGTCTGGAGACTTTATACATGGAAATTTTTACATAGATCTTTTTATACACCTTTGATGATGAATAAAATAAATAATAAAGATAATTTATGTAAGAGATGTAATGTAGAAATTAATGCTGACTGGGCTCATATGTTTTATGACTGTATAAAATTGAAAGAATACTGGAAGTCAATTAATGAATTTTGCAGGCTCTTTTTACAGATAATTTCATTATTTCTAAATCTCTTATATTATTCAACACATCTGTACCTCAAAGTGTTAAAAAGGTTAAGCTTCCCTTGTTATGGTCTATTCTAGCAGTGGCTAGGAAAATTATAACTAGAAATTGGATTTCAGATACACCTCCTTCGTTCAATGAATTTAAAAATGTTATGAATATAGTGTGCCATATGGAAATAAACACAATTAGGACAAGAACAAATAGAAAAACATCTTATTATATTGTATGGGATAATTTACAAAATTTGTTAAAAAAATTTAAATTTCAATAACATGGTATTTTAGTTTAATTAATTGATCTGATTGTAGTGGATGTCTTTGTAAATACTTTAGTTGTTTTGATGAATATTATAATAATACCTATTTTTAATTACTTGTATAAAATTGTTATGATATTTCTCTTATATGTTAAAACAATAAACCTGTTTTGAAAAAAAAGAACCACTAAATCCAAGGATTTAAATTGTGCTTGTGGCATAAATAAGAGATGTTGGCAAGACAGGCATCTGTCTCAGATGATCACCATCCATGTGAAACAGAGTTCACCCCTAACCCTGTTTAAGAGCAACCTTGACCAAAACATGGGAAATTGGAAATTCACTCCAGATCTGGCCCCCATCTCTCTGACAGACAGATAGACAGACAGAGGAAGACAGTAATTCCTAAACTAACATACCCCTCCATAATCTCTAGAAACATCCTAAGTAACATACCCCCTCCTAATAAATCTCTATATTACATAAGGACACAATTGCGTTGGATTGCACAGCTAGGCTTATAAAGGCTCTGGTGGTCATTAGTCTAGTAATAACAATGAACCTATGAACTTTGACTGCTGCGGTCAGTAGTGACCCTGGACTTGAAGGATGCATATTTTCATATTCCTGGTGCTCATCACTTCAGGAGATATCTGAGATTTGTTGTGTCTGTTACACACTATCAGTTCTCAGCACTGCCCTTTGGGCTGTCCATCACACATTGAGTGATTGAGTGTTTACAAAATGCCTTGCTCTGATAGCGTCTTTCATGCAGAACTGCCTGCTGTTCCGCATTGAACAGAAGTGGCTCTGCTTTGTGATTTTTGATTGGCTCATATGCCAATATACGAGTCAATCAAAAATCACAAAGCATAGCCTCTTCTGTTCAATGCGGAACAGCTCACTGTTTTGCATAGAACAGAAGTGACTCCACTTTGCAATTTTTGATTGACTCGTATGCTGGTATACAACCCAGGAAAAAAAATCACAAAGCAGAGCCTCTTCTGTTCAATGTGGAACAGCCTGCTCTTTCCCCGGGATTTGAAGAGGCAGTGCAGGACTCAGGATTGGGTTGCTGATCTCAAGACAGTCCCGCTCAAATAGGGATGTCTGGCAACCCTTTCCCTGACCCACTATTGGCATTCACATTTTTCCTTACTTGGATGACTTTTTGATCTGTGCAGTGTCTGTATCCAGGTGTATGGAATTGCTAGAGTAGGTCTCAATCTAACACTCCTAGCTAGGTTTCAAGTTCAAGCTTTGAGAGTCGTGCCTGACACCCTTGAAAAAGACTCGTCTTCCTGGGGTGCTTAATTGACACCAACAAAAGAACAGCATTTCTTCCAGAAGACAGGGTCATGTCCTATGAAATGGTATTTCAAGAATTCTCCAGGAAGAAAGTCACTTCATTAAAAGAATCCTAAAAGTTCTAGGACTGATGGTATCCATGACTGATGGACCATCTCCACGTGAGGAAAATTCAGTGATATAGGACACAGCACTTACATTACCTGAAAACCCAATTTCTGGTGCTAGACTTCATCAGATAAGAGTTGCAGTGGTGGAGAGCAGAGATGAGTATCAGTCTAGGTCTTCCCTTCTTCCCATCTGTTCCAGCACAATCTGTTCAGATAGATTTATCTGACTTTGCTCTTGGAGTTGTGCCACTGGGAGTGTATGTGCAGGCTACTTGGAGGCCCAAGGATGCTTGAAAACACACCAGTATCAAGGAAATGTTGACAGTCATCCATGCCTTGAAAATCGGCTTTATAGCATTCTCTACCTCTCCAGGCATCATGCATCCTGTCAGAGCAAAAAGCTTTAGCAGGTAGAGGAAGGAGATCCTGGGCAGACTTCACGAGTGGCAGCTCTAGGCAGTGGTGTTCCAGGATCTAGTCCAGATGTGGGAATGCCTAAAATAGCTATATTTGCCTTCTTTCAAAACAGACAGCTAGAGAAATTCTGTTCCAGACATCCTTGCAGTCATGCTTGTAGGACAGACCCTTTCTCATTCCCTTGGAAGGGAATGTTCTGTATATGTTTTCACCCATTTCTCTCATTCACAAGGTACTTCTGAAGTTTCAGAAAGAAATGCCAAAGATCATTCTGGTGACCCCCTATTGGTCCAGGCAATCTTGGTTCTCCATCCTAATAGTATTGGTCAAGGGCAATAACCACATACTTCACTGCACTCTGAATTTGCTCACTCAGTCTGAGGGGCAAATGGTGCACCACAATTTGAAGCAACTGCAACTGACAGCCTTGTGATTCAGTCTCAGTTCCTTTTAGGTACTTGTTTCATGATGATGTACAGCAGCTGTTAAAGAAGTCCAGAAAACCTTCTACTACTACTACTACTATAAGAGGTTATGTTTACAAATGGATGAGGTCTTCTAAGTAGTGCCTAAATGGGAACAGTGGGTCACTTAAGGTTAACATCCTTTTGGTCTTAAAAATGTATTGTGTAAGCTGCTTCAGGATGACTTATCATATTCTTCCAATGAAGTAGATCTAGAAGATAGATCTAGATCTAGTAGATCTAGATCTATCTCATCCTTCTCTTTCTTTTTCTCTTTTGGTAAAACAGGTCATTAAAGGGGTATTGCATATAAGACCCCCTCACAAGCAAATTCCTGCTTTATGGGATCTCAACTGTGTTCTGGAAAAATTGATTTTGTCACCTTTCAAACCTACCTCTCAGGCTGATCTCAAACTCTTAAAATGGAACACTGTTTTTCTTATTGCTCGATATCTGCAAGGTGAATCTCTAAGCTGCAAGCTGTCATGATGAGACAACCTTATCTTATTTTCCATATGGCTCGAGTTGCATTACACAGTAACCCCTCTTTCATGCTGAAAGTGATCTCAGAACTCACTCTCAATCAGTCTGTCAACCTCCCTCTGTTCTTCCTATTACCTAAGAATAGGCGAGAAAGAGAGAGAGAGAGAGAGGATAATTCATACCTTGTATGTACACCAGCAACTGAGGTACTACGGTGACAGAATGAAACCCTTCAGGAAAGCCAAAGGGCGTTTTGTTTCCTATAGAGGGGAAAAGATGGGTCAGCCTGTCTCTAAATAAACTATTGCACATTGGTTGTCCTCTGGTATTGTTTTTTGTTTCATCCACCATGGCAAGGCAAATCCAGTAAAGGTAAAGGTGCATTCAGCCCAGCCAGGACTTTTTCATCTTCAGTGGTGTTTTGGAAAGAAGTAGACTCTAGAAGTATTCTAGAGGCAACACATGGTCCTCTATCCATACCTTTACAGAGTACTCCAATCTGGATGACCATTCTCAAGGGTCTCGTGTATGCTTATCCTTCCTCCACCCAGATTAGGTAAGCTTTGGGAATCTACCTGAATGTCAGTAAGGCAGTGTGTTTGTTGAGCATAGTACAGTTGTATAAGTTCTGCTTACCTGTACAGTACATGTTTATAGTTCATCAAACACCCCCTCCCTTTTTTTGGATGTACATATTTCAGTATTTGGGTTGCCTCTGATTGCTGCTCTGTGGCCTTTATTGTTGTGTGTTTGTTTTTTTTGGTTTGGAACAACAGGTGTTTGCAAAGCTTGTGTTTTGATCTTCTCTTCTTGCTGCACCCTATAAAACTGGATGGGTCCAGATCGTGGGTCTGTAAGCCAGTCACTGTACTGCCAAGTGACTGGTCCATCACACCCACAGACAGGCAATGCGAGGCACTCTGATCTTTAGTGGACTGTCGGGGGGGTGGTAGCAGAACACTACTACCCATATGCCAGTAGTGTGTTCTACAAACATCTACTATTACAGGTAAGTAGGACTTACACAACTGTACTTTTCACTTTGTCTTCATCAAAAAGCATTCTGTAGCACCATCAACTGTGAATAAATTAATCTGGGACTGGGTGCATATTTATGAATAACAAGCTATAGTTTGATCTGTTAAACCACATTCTTGTCATTACTCAGGAGATCACACAAGTACCTATGTGTAGTCAGATTCTAAAAAGTGTTTATTTTAATTTTAGATACACTGTATTAATGGTGGATAGTTTAGGTCAGATTTTTAAACTAAATTCAAATTTCAATTTAAATTTATTTCTCAAACACCACAGTATATATTTGCACACTGTATCAGTTTTGCAGTATTTGTATTGGACCAGTATTCCCATTAGCTAGGATCCGCAATATCATGCATGCACTCAAGTCACTGCACTTTAAGCACCAATATCAATCTATCATAATCCATGTGGGTATAAATGACCTGATATATCACAGACAGGTACATGCATTGCACTGAGCAGCATTCTACTTTCACTAAGGATGATGCCACAGTATGAACATAGAATGATTGATTTTAATAACTGGCTTAGTTTCTGGTGTCACTCTAGGGGGATCCAATATCCATCAGCATGGGAAGACATAGTAAAAAGACCACATTGCATTGCAAAGCATGGGATACACCTGTCACCCTAGGCTTTGGGTATTGGTTAAAATTTGTCCACCCCTTAGAGCCTGTTTTAGACAATGCCAAAAAAAAAAAAACTACCAGGATAGTGAAAAAGCCTCCAAGCAACTTTAAGGTGTTACTGCTCAATGCTAGGAGCCTAAACAAAAAACTCTACACACTTCAAGCACCACACTCTGGAGAATGTAGACATATGAGCCATGACCATTACTTGGTTTAAAGCCATAGAAGGTACTCCAGTAATGTAAGGCTACAGTGCCTTCCACACATTTCGACTAACAATGGTACAGACTGGGATCAAAGGTGGAGGTGTCTTGATCTACTTTAGCAGCAAACATACCTCCGGGTTGTTAAACAGGATGATACCATGGGGACCATCTTCGAGTAAGTCATCATCACCATATCATGGCTATTTACAGGTCACAATCTATGCCACTAGAGTCTCACAACTCTTACCTAAACCTACTAGAATTGCTTACCATCACAGGCACAATGCTTCCTTGAATTTATTAACACAAACACCCTAGAACAGACAGTGAATGTTCCAACCAGAGGATGAAACATATTGGAGCTGGTATTCACCAAAATGGAAAAGCATTGTACCCCCCCCCCCCATCACATCCTCACTACTTTGAAAAATCCAGTTAAGGCAGTAACAGTTAACAACTATTCCATAGAAAACTATACCCTTTTAAGGCACAGTTCGTCAAAATTCAAGGATTTTCCTAACACTAAGACCACAACTGCATATGCAATTTATTCACATAGTCCCTATACAAACATGTGAATGGCTGCATAGAGGCTGCCATACCTACCAGAAGTAAACCTCAAAGCATATACTAAAAACAAACCCCATTGGTAGAATCCTCACCTAAACAGGTATATAATGAAAGAAGAAAACTCATGGCCAAAATTAGGAAGAGCAACACCCTTAAAGAAAAGTGTTCTCTTTAACAAATAAATAACACAATTAAGATGTCTAATTAAGTCTAACAAGGCCAGCTACAAAGTCAGGATAGCTATATAGGCTAAGGACAATCATAAGGTCTTCTTCAGTTATGTCACCATTAGCCCCCTTTTTTCCACATTTTGGGGTTGGGGTGTCATGTCAGCTGTCACCATCTCTCTCTCTATTCAATGCCACTCTCCTGCCTTCTTCAATGCTCATACCTGACTGTCGCAAGTCTTCTCTCACACAATCTATCCACCTCTTTGCTGGATGCTGTCATTTCCTGTTGCCTTCTTGCCCGGTCCCAAATCTTCTTCACCAAATAGTCTAATGTTTTTCTACAGATACACTTGAAGCACCATAACCCATTCCCTTTGACCTTTTCTGCAGTTAGAGCTACTTTTCCTCTGTTCTTTGCTCTCATTTCTTCATCTGTCCCACGGTGTGCATCCTACCACCAGTCTCAGGTACTTCATGTCCATCTCCTCTAGCTTCCTCACATTCTGTACCTTTACTGCCCAGGTTTCTGTACCATACTATACTACTGGTTGCACCACTATTTTGTATGCCTTGCATTTCAGCTTCTTTGGCAGTTTTCTGTCATTGACTAACCCTGACACTCTCTGCCAGTTGGCTGCAGTCCCTCTGATTCTAGCTTTGACCACCTCATTCTTACTTCCCTTCTCCTCAACCACCAGTCCCAGATACTTGAAGCTGTTAACTCGTTCCAGAACAGCTACTAAAGACACTGAGATCCTGCCACCTGGGTATAATATATTTAGGGTAGATCGCATAAAAAAAAGGGGTGGTGGCATAGCTGTCTTGTACAGAAGTACGCTTAATATCATAATGAATCCTATCCAACCACCTCAAGTCTCAAATGCAGAAACACTAGCTCTAAAATTATGTTTAAACAACCAAAAAAGCATAAATCTAATTGCAATCTATATTCCACCTGGGAACAACTTAGAAACAATGGAGAATATTCTCAACTAGATAGCTACTAATTACCCTCAAGAAACTATTGTTCTAGGCGATGTCAACATTGACTGGACCCAATGTTCCTCATACACAAATCCTATTCCTATAAACCTTCATGGATTCTCCCAAAATATAGCCTCTACTACTAGGTTAGGGAATGCAAACCAAAAAGAGAGTATTCTTGATTGGATACTAACAAATAGTCACACCCATAAGTATATAACTGGGACTCTCCCTAATGAACTTAGTGATCATCTAGTCACATTCATAATAAAAGATAAAATTACTAGTACAATACTGCCCATACACAGGCTTGTCAGAAACAAAAAAAACTTTGATTCAACAAAATTTATAACTGAACTCAAATCCTGCAACTGGTCTAAGCTAAAATCCCTCCCCCTTGATGAGGGTGTGTCTCTCTTTTCTGACACATTCCTTAATATACTTGACTTTCATGCCCCTAAATGACAGGTCAGAACTAAGGTACGGATAGCACCCTGGTTAACAAGAGAGTCCAAATCCAAAATCAAACTTAGAGATAAGGCATGGGGCAAATGGCGGACTACTAAGGCACCTCTAGATCGTATCAAATTCCAACAACTGAGAAATGAGACGAAAAAAGCCATCACCCTGGACAAAAAAAGCTACTTTTGCCACCTGCAACATAAACACCAAAATAACCCCCAGAAGTTTTGGGCAGGTTTAAATAACCTCCTCCATTCAGGCAAATCTTCAACTCCTACCCCTGGGACACTTATTGGTAAAAACCCAGAAGAAATAGCAAATACTTTCAATTCTTTCTTTACTGAGACTATTCAGTCTTTAGCCAACCAACTACCTCCCTCCTCCTCTTCTCTTAAAAACACTGGAGTAAAATCACTTCCCTCTTTTAACTTTCAGCCCATCTCTACATCCTTTATCAGAGCCTTACTGAAGAAACTAAAATCAACTACCCTTTCTGCAAGTGTAATAGCTGACAAATTCCCCTCAGACTTCTTAGCCCACTCCCCCAGCTCCACCAGGTGAAATACCTTCCAACTATCCCCAAATATTAGAAGAGACCAGGTGCTGTCAGCACACACTAAAGCCAAGAACACCACCTTCATAGGTCCCGATAAAATATAAGGTTGCATCCTGAACAGTCTAAAATACAACCTTCCAGGACCACTTCAGGCACTCTTCAATTATAACCTTGAAACACACTACTTTCCAAGTGAATGGAGGACGTCAACAGTCATTCCCCTCATTAAGAGTGCACCATCATTCGACCCAGGGAACTAAAAGGTTTAATATGCAAAGCCATGGAATAAATTATCAGGGAAATGAGAAACAAGGGCATTAGCAACCTACAAACACTGGACCCATCCTAATTTGGCTTTGTTAAGGATGACCATGCCTATTTAACTTGGTACACTTTTTTGAGAGCGTCACCAAGGCAATGGATGAGGATAAAGGATACTGCTTATCTTGACCTAGCTAAGTCATGCAATACACTTACCCACTCAGGCATTACTGACAAGCTCTCTGAGCTAAGCATAAATTGCTACATAACTCACTGGATTGCTGGCAGGCTGGCTCACAAACAGGACCCAAGAAGTCAGGATCAGTGAGAACATCTCCACCAAGAAACTGGTCACCAGCAGGGTGCCCCAAGGTTCCTTGCTGGTCCAGCTCCTGTTTGTTATCTACTTCTCAGAAGTCAAGGCTAACTTTCAAGGCTTCTGGATCACCAGATAAAAGAGACATATGTGTGTCCCAAAGGATCCCCTCGCTGTAGAATAGGCTCCCCATTCATGTAAAACATTCCTAATTTTAAACAATACCTTGACAATTGGATGGGGAAATCATAAATTTACCCCCAGTCTGGACCCTTATGGATAGAGGCCACCAATAAGAAATGTATTATATCCTAACTAACACCCACTACAAATCCTTAGCTACCTCCCTACTAACATGCTCCCCCCTGTATAGAAATCCATAAGTACTCAGAACCAAAATGGTTTGGGGTGTGTAGCTAGGACCCTTAGCTCCTAGTAACAACCTCTGAATTTATTAGTGAGAAAATAGTCTCTTTAACTTTTAAATTGTGTTTGATTTACAAGATTTGGAAAATTGTCTTCTTGCAGAAATACAAAACTGAAATCCAACTGCAAATACACTGCCAGTCAATAAATGCAAGACCAGAAACTCCAGTAAGAACTGCACAAATATTTTCCCAACATTCACTTTGGCTCAATAAACAAAATTATAGGTTTCTCCATAAAGTTGAACAGAAAACAAATAGGATGTAGCTTCTTTCCAAAAGTTGGCCAAAGAAGCCAAACCCTATTTATATGCACCTTTCAAAACATCTCCCCAGAAAAATTGAGTAATTCCATTAGCTTTGCAGGACAAGACAACTGTTTCCGAAGTTTAACTTACACATTCCAGGTTGCCTTCATGTTTCACAAGTAGCACAGTGGAGTGCAGCATCCACCTTGTGCTGCTCTGTAGTATCACAACTGAAATATTAATCCAACTGGTGGGGGAAGAGAACCCACAGCCGTCTACACCAAAGGTGAGTGTGCTTCCTGTTGAGCTACTAAGGCTACATATTCATTAATGGTCATCCACAGTATCTACTCTGATTGATAAAAATGTCTGTGACCTGTACATAAAGGCAAAGGGGCTGAAAACATCTTCGCTGCTTTTATCTTGCTATCCATATCCAAAATAAAAAACTTCAAGCTTTTCAATTTTTGCTTTATATTTTAGTCTCTTCCACATATCTTTAGCTGCCATAATAGAATAATGTTGTAACCCACATACATAAATACTTTATTATCATGTCCTCATAAACGTGGGTATTGCTGAACTGATTCTTGTGTTGGTACATAGTTTCATGCTATAGCCTTTGTATTATTTTTGTTTTATACCTGCAAACAATTTTAAAATGCCTTAAATGTTCTATGACACCAAAATGTCCTTTTCTTGGTTTATCAAGTACAAAATAATATCATACACAAACAAAGCTAAATTTTCTTGATTACCACACCAGTCTTTGAATTTTTGAGGGCTTTGATGTATGCCACAACAGACCCCTTGTGAGACTCGCATTCACCTTCCCACTCATCACAAATTAAATCTAAAGGTCCCCTCACCCTATGCCCATACAGCAACTCAAAGGGTGAAAAACCTGTGGATTCCTGGGGCTCCTCCTGTAAGCAAACAACAGATGGGGCAAATATTTGTCCCACTCCCTCTTAAACTGATCTGCAAATTCCCATAGCATGGACTTGATTGTAGAGTTTAACCTCTCAACAAGACCATTAGTCTGGGGATAGTAGGGGGTGGTCTTCATGTGCTTCACCCCACAGGACTTCCACAGACAAGCCAGCAGGTCTGACATAAAATTGGCACCTCTGTCAGTCAGTATTTCTTTTGGGAAACCTACCCTGCTGAAAATCTCTAACAAAGCATTTGTTACCTTCTCTGCCTCAATGGAGGACAAAGCCACTGCCTCAGGGTATCATGTAGCATACTCTACTACCAGTAGGATATACTTTTTCCCTGTGGAACTTGGGGTACTCAGAGGACCCACAATACCCATAGCTACCCAATGAAATGGCTCCTCAGTCACAGGCAAAGGCATCAAAGGAGCTCTCACCTTGTCTCCTGCCTTGTCTACTTTTTGGCACTGCTCACAGGTCCTGCAGTACCCTGTTACATCTCTGGAAATTACAGGCCAATAGACGTTCTGGATAATATGCCTCTTTGTACATTTTATGCCCATATGACCTGCAAAGGGAATATCATAGGCACCAGACTGTAGACTCTAGGCACTACCAACTGCTGTACTCTCTCATCTTCTAGCCCTTCCTCAGGGGTCCACTCTCTGTATAGTAACCCTTTGTCCCAATACACAGATTCCCCCTTTCCTTCAGAATCAGGTGCCTCCCTAGCTACCTGCCTCAGGCCTTGCAATGTAGGGTCTGAGAGCTGAGCCTGTCTCAACTCTCTCCTTGTAACCTTTCCCAGCTCCCCCTCCTCTAACAGTGGTGCCTCACTGTCAGCCTGAGTACTACTACTCACCTCTACATTTGCAGTCACTCTGTCCAAGGGACCATCAGTACCTCCAAGCAGCTGTGGCTCACCTTCAATCTCACTGCTACAGGGTAGCTCCCTCCCCATAGTAACCACCTCACCAGTCCTGGCTGCAAGTATGCAGTCTGTCTGGGTCTCCCCCAGGCTACCAGACTTACCTGCTTGTCTCCAAGCCTGACTAGGTGTAACTACACAAGCACAGGGTACTGCACTATCAAAATCATTCCCTATCAGGACATCTGCAGGTATATCCTCAAACACACCTACTTGCTAGCTTCCTTTTCCACCCTCCCAGTCAAGGTGAGCCCTAGCCAAAGGTATTTGGAATGGGATCCCTCCCTAAAGCCCTCACTGGCGTAGACTGCCCAGTCAAGTAGTTCTCCTCTGTAACCATTGCAGGCTTTGCAATGGTTATATCAGAGGCTGTGTCTCTCTTGGCAATGGCCTCTTTGCCATTCACTACAATAGGATATAACCACTGGTGGTAATTTGGTACCCTTGTTGTCCCAAGACAACCTACTATTGTCATGTTGTCTTTCCCACTTACTGGCTCCCTCACCTTTTGTTCCCCACTTTGCCTGCATGGACACCTGTATGCCACATGGCCCCACTGGTTGCATTCAAAACATTTAACCCTAGCTCCTAGATGTGTACCTGGACTAGTAGCTTCACCTGCTATTGGCAGATTCTGTTGGGGCAGTCTGTGCTGCCCATAACGGGTTCCTTTAGACCCATGAGCAGTACTGGGGGTCCCTTTCCTGTGCAGGGCTGCCTTGCTTTCCAGTTATAGGTCTCCCTTCTTCCCCAACTCATCTGAAGTAGCACATTGTCTATCAGCTAACCAGATCCTCATGTCCTCAGGCAAAGTGCTAAGGGCTTGTTCCCTCATCAAAAGGTCTGCCAGCCCTTCAGATGTGGTGACCTGACATCCACTCACCTACCTATGGAAATAAGTGTTCAGTTCAGCAACATATTCATACACACTTTCATCTGCCTTGCATCTATGCTCACAAAATGTTTTCCTATATGTTTCAGGTGATAGCTTAAACAATTCTAACAAGTGAATTTTAACAGCAGTATAATCAAAGCATGCAATGTCAGACATTTTTGACAAAACAGTTACAGCTTTATCATGGAGTAAGGGGGTCAGAACTGTACCCAGAGCCTTTGGTCAACACCATACTGTTTGCATACCCTCTCAAACATATGAACAAAACTATCAAAATTATCCCCCCCCCTTTAAACTGCAGAAGAAATTTAATGACCTTTTGTGCTTCAGGGGTCCAGTTACTCCCTTCCCAATTACCTCCATGACTCTAGTGAAGAGTCAGCATTTCCTTCTCATGCTTCCTTTCATGCTCCTTTTCCTCAGCTTCCAGGCATAGCAGTTTCTCATTCTCCTCAGCCTCTAGCCTCCTCAGTCTCTCAGCTGCTATTATCTCCAAATTCCTGGCCTCCAACTCAAGTCTCTTTAGCTCCTGATGGATTTTTATGTCCTCTGAAAAAAAGTTGAACTGTCCATCCTCTGAGGATATTGTATCTCCACTGTCAGTCTGATTGTCCTCCTGGTTGCTGTTTTGTGATGCAGCTGTAACCAAGGCTGCAATCAGGTCTGCCTAAGTCAGGTTTCCATGCACCAGTCCCCTAGCCTGGCACATCTTCGCCCGCGTGGCTCCTTGTCAGCTTTCCATACTCCTCTGCTGACATGCTGCCTGCTCACCCTGACTAACTAAGCTAACAAAAGAAATAAAACAATTGTGATCTGAACTCTGAGTATTCACTGCATGGCTGATTTAGAGTACAAAACACCTTCAACGCTCACTGTACACAAGCTACAGGAATTCACTCTACCCACACCACTACAAGCCAGTTAGTATTTGCCAACTAATTAATATGTGGTATGGATATCCCATCACTGCCAAACAATTAATATGTGATGCCCGTCCCCTGGCCCAGCAATCAAGGAGCCACAATCCTCACCACTTGCACCAGTGAATGGTGTCTCATGTAGGAGGAAAGGATAACAAATACACACAGTAAAGTACAATTTCCCTTAGGAGCACACAGAGATCACATTTAGTCTGAAGCTGGCCACCCCCTTTCTCTCCAGGTCCCCAATAAGACTCCCCACTGGCACAGCTATAGGGTCCAAATCTCAGCCTAGTGGGCAAGCTAATACCTCCAGCACCCTGTCTTTCCAACCAGTGCTTTGTGTCCCTGCCCAAGTAGCTGACACACACACACACACACACACACACACACACACACACACACACACACACACACACACACACTTTGAGAAGAGTTTATACAACCACACAGACACTCCTAGGGAAGGCTGGTACATGTTCTCCAGCTGTGTCCCTTTTCCCAGACTATACGATAGTACCAGCTGCCACCACCCACTAATATTTATCTGCTACTCAAAGGCCCTTAAAAGGGTGTCCAATTATTACTGTGCAATATTATTATCCAATTGGTAGTATAGCCCAGGGCTAAAGCTATTGAGGTGGCTTTGTACAATTTTACCAATGGCATGCAAGTACTCTAAAGAGCTTAAATTATCTCTACAAAACAACCACAGTTGAAAGGGTTTTAAAAATATTTAATAACAAATAGTCAGAAGACAAGACAATACTTTTTACTACACAGTGCTAGTCAAGAGTTCAGAGATCACAGAGAAATACTTAAAATAAGTCAGTAGTACAGTTCTGACATCACAGAAAAACACTTAGTGTAATCTTTTTAGTTATTAGCTATTTCTAAGAGAAAACACAAGTCTAAGATAAACTTACATATAGAGCAAGACAGTGGTGGTGAGTTGGATAGTCAAGACAAAAAATGCTTAATGCTCTCTGATTCTCTCTGTTTTTAAAATCACATTCCGGGTTCATATTACATCATTCTTCACACTTCCCTGAGTTTCCAGGCTAACAGAAACTGCATTTATATTCTTCACCTCTGGGCAGAAACCAGAGCAATAAAGGACATTTATGTACGCAAATTCTGGCCATTAACTCTGGCCTTAAAACAATAGGCAGGCAGGATGCTTCACTCTAGAGTTACTGGCTCTGAGTTTTAACATCAAAGGGTCACAACATGCTTTACTTGGTCAGTAGAGTGCACTATTGTAACATTTTCTTTCAGTTCCACATGTAACACTATTTTTACCATTTAAGACACAAGCCTGTGGTTTACATTAATATTTACAGATGACAGAATTATCTCCAAAATTCTATCTGGCTAGGCTGGCAGCCTTCACCTATCTTCACCCAATCTTTACAACATTGTTCTAGGATTTTGGCTAGCAGTGAGAGTATAGCAATTGGTCTATAGTTAGAGAAGGTGGTTGAGGAGACATCTTTGTGTAGTGGGATGATGTAGGAAATTTGCCAGAGCTTAGGAGATGTATTGTTCAGAGATGGAGCTGAAAATAATTAGTGTAGGGTTTGGATACAGGTAGGATTACTAATGTGATGTGGTAGTTATTTACACCAGGGATATTATTGAATTGATAAAGTATTGGTTAAACTGAGGCACTTTGCTATCTGATAAATTAGAAGAAGTGGGAGATGCAGTAGCTCACCGACCAGAATTAAGGAGTTTTTTTTATGGCTCCCCCAAATTTTTGGGGATTGTTTTGCTGTGCTTGTTGGATTGTTGTATAATAGGCCTTTTTATCATTTAGGATTTGTTTTTTGTTTTTTTTTGCCTTGGTTTCTTAATTGATGATATGTAATTAAAGAGGATTGTTTTTAGTAGCTTAATATTGAGAGCAAACTCTGTCTCTCTGCTAGATAATTTGCCTGGTCTCTCTGGATATACAGGGTAGACTGTTTGTTTTGACATGGATCTTCCTAAGGGATCCCTGTCTATTTAGAATATCCAAGAAAGTATTGTTGAAGTATTCCAGTGTTAAGTCTAGGTAAAGGTGTTTTAGAGGGGTCCAGTCGCATGTAAAAGAAGGATAAATGTTTTAGGGCAGAAATTTATTTTATTACAGATGTGTTTAAATATGATTTTTTGAGGGTTTGTCTTGTGTCTTAATAGGTAGGTGGGATGTGGTCACTGAGACAGCTGGGGAGGCAGCCAACAGTGTAACCTAGTGAGGGTCTTTTTCTCAGTACCCAGTCCATTACTGACTGTTTGTTGCTATGTTTATCATTTCTGGTGGGAGAGTGTACTAATTGAAAGAAAATGTATAGATTAATGAAGTTGGTTGGGTTTTTTTTTTTGAGGAGTAAGAGGATCAGTCCAAGTTAAAGTCTCCCAGAATAATAATTTTCTAATTGAAGGTGGAGAAAGACCAGCTTAGTAGGTTTTCTATAATGAGAAGAATGTTTCCTGGAGGGGACATAAGTAGCAATTACTATAATGTGTTTTTTTTTTAGTTTAGCTGAAGATGGGAGATTAGTATTTCAGAATAAGTTGGGTCTGGGGTTTCTAGGTGTTCTAAAATGTGTTCTTGTATAACATGGCAATACCACCACCCTGTTAATGCAGTCTGTCATGTCTGCGCATATTGTAGCCCTTGGGTAATACTTTGGCATTTTTATGTGTGGTTTAAACCATGCTCCTATAATAATAATAACAATAACAATATCAGATTGGTAAAGACTAAGGGCTGCATGGAATTCATGAACTTTATTTAGAATGCTTCTTAGGTTTATATTATAGATTATTAGGTCTAAGCTTTTATATGCTAGGATGGAACTATTTTGAGATGTTGTACTGTCAAGTGGTGGATTAGGTTGTTGGGTTTAAAGACCTAGATTAGGGTGTATGTCCCCACATAGTATAAGGTTATTCACTTTAGTGGGGAATAAGTATGTACTTTTGGGAAGAAGACTAGTTCATTTAAGGAGCAGATAATGTGTTTCTTGTAGTGTTGCATATCTGAGTGAGAAGAGATCTAAGTTGGAGCTATTATAGAGCTGGGGAGATATGTTAAAGTAATATATGCTAGAACTGGATGGGGATGTATTTGGATTAGCTGGGAAGTAGATGGTAGAGATGTGATACATGCTAAAGGAGGTGGTGAGGTAGGTTGTGGTGAATAAGCATAGTATTATTATGTGTTGAAGTAACATTTTAGTTTAGAATGTACTGTTGAGTAGGGGGTTTGTCTGAGGGATGCAGGTGTTTTGTGGTAAATTCAACTTACACAACTGTACTACATTCTTCATATTGATCATCAATGTAGTAGCCTTAGCTCTCTAGGTAGATTACCACAGCTAACTATATTTGGGGGGAGGAAGGAGCCCCTGGAGAATAGGTCTAGCAAGGATTGATTTAGACCTAAGGAATAGATCAAGCTTATAGTGTTTTGTAAAAGTATATACCAAAACAAGGGGGATGGAGGGAGGAAGTGACTACTGCAGCAGTTATCATTCAACCTTTTCCAAAAATCCATACATGAAGTCAAGGTCCAGGCAGAGTGGACTTTGACCCTGCCTGGAACAGATTTGACATGGTGAGTATAATAAAAGATAATAGCCATAGACAACTGTTTGAAAATAGTCTGTTTTGACACAGGTTGCCCCTTCTTCTTACCTTCACAAGAAATTAATTGATCCGAAGATCTGAAAGATTTAGTTCCATCAAGATAGTACCTGAGCTGTCTGTGGACATCAGCAGTAAGGAGTATCCTTTCTCCCTCATTTTTAAATTTCAGGGAAGAAAATTGGGAGATGGATAGCTTGACTTAAAGTAAACTTTGATATCACTTTAGGTATAAAAAACGATTAGTTCTCAAAGAAACCCTGTCCCTAAGGAAAGTGAGGTAGGGTTGACTCAGCACAAGAGCTTGCAACTCAGATACTCTTCTTACATAGGTCAGAGCAATCAGTAAAACTGTTTTTCATGTTAACCTCAAGTCAGCCAGATTAGCTCATTCAAATGGAGTAAGTGATAGCTTCTCTAACACAAAATTAAGATCCCAATGAGGAGCCACCAGTTTACTTGGAGGTGTCTTATGAAAAAATACTTTCAAGAACATTTTGACATAAGACTGCCTTGAAAGAGGAAGATCCATGGGCAGGCATGCTGACATGGCTGATAAATGAACCTTGACAGAGGAATAAGAAAGGCCATAGGATAGTAACTTGCAAAAAAATTGTAAAAACAGAAAACACTAATCCCTGAATGGGTGCTGGTTATGTTGTTGGTACCAACTAGAAATCCTTTCCCATTTCCTAATATATGATTTTCTAGTAACGGACTTTATTACCTCCATTAGTATATGTAATGTTGTTCTTGTGTGAGTAGAACAATTCTGTGATGAAGCTTGTGGTAATTGCAACTGGCCTTTTCTAAAAGAAGGGAGAAGCATGTTTGCCTGTGCCAGAAGAAAGTCACCACAATGATCTTGTGAAATCCCATCCTGAACCAAAGTACCCTGTATATTATTAGAAAGAGTGAAAAGTCAGACAGGAATATTCCTATCCAAAGAAAAGGCATCTGCCATCCCGGTACTCTTGCATGGAGTCCTGGAACATAATTTTGCCAGTTGATTGCTCAGACAGGAGGCAAAGGTCTACTTGAGGAACTCCCCACAGTTGGATCAAATCTTGGAACCCCCCGATCCATTTTCTATTCATGAGGGCCTGCCCTAGGTCTGCCCTACTCCAGCTCAGCTTGTCTGCCACACAATTCTGCTCTAACAGAATGTAACAATCAAACACCCCCTTATCTTCTACCTCCCTTCCTTCCCCAAACACCACTCACCATACCCAGCCTCTTACACTAAACTCATCCATATCCAAGCACCTGACAATATACTCTCTAAATATTCAAAGCCTAACCAACAAAATGACCAATTTCTATGCCTGGATAATGCATACAAACCCTCACATCCTTTCCTTATCCGAAACCTGGCTTAAGCCACATATCACTAACAATTAAATTCTCCCACCAGGCTATAATATCTATTGCTCTGATAGAGTCCCCAAAAAAGGGGGTGGTGTAGCCATCCTCCACTCCAATAGCCTCAGTCTCTCACCTTTCCCCACACCAATCCCTGGCTTTCACCCAGCTGAACTCATCATCCTTAATTGCCACCTTAACCCTCACAAAAAATTAGCTGTTGCTACCATCTATATACTTCCTGGAAACAATTCATCCACTTTAGAGAATATCTTATCCTGGTTTTCCCACAATATTCCCTATGAAACCCTCATCTTAAGCAATGTTAACCTAGATTGGTCTAAACTTAAAACTGACTCTCCACAACTCAGCATCAACCTGCATGGTTTCCATAAACTGATATCTTCGCCCACCCACCTCCGTAAAAACTCATCTTCTGGCTCCATAATTGAGTAGATACTCACCCCTCACCAGTACCACAACCCACAACTCCACTACCCTACCAGGCCAACTTAGTGACCACCTCCCCACCTCAGTCCTTAGACACACCATCCAACCAACCAAATTCCACCTTTATAGAGATTACTGAAAACTCTCTAATTTTAATGTAGTCCAATTCATCTCTATTCTATCCACCATTGACTAGTCCATCCTTAAACAAATCCCTCTCGATGACGCAGTTACTAGGTTCAAAAGCATCTTCCTGAATACCATGAACTCTCTTGCTCCCTCTAAGAAGGTTAGAATAAAACCTAATTATGTTCCCTTTCTCTCAAAAGAAACGTATTCCTTATGCTAAAAAGAGATAGAGCTTGGAAAGCCTGGATCAAAACAAAGGAATTACCTCTGCTACATAATTACAGACACCTCAGAAATCTTACAAAAAAACAAACCAATAATGACAAAAAGTTTATAACTGCCCAATTCAATAACAAATCCAACCCTATTAACTATTAACAAAATTCTCTCTCCAGGCTGCCCCGAAACACCCTGCCCCTACCCAAATACATCTCCTCTGGAAACAGCTAGTCTTCTCAATAAACACTTTATTGAAACCATTCAAACACTCATACCTTCCAACTGTAACACAACTTCTCTGCCTACCCTCCCAATCCTTCTAACAAACAACTATTCTCTTTACATCCTGGTCCTACTTCCTACATCAGATCTATTATTCACAAACTCAAACCCTGCTCTCCCTGCACAATCTACCTCCTACCTTCCTCAAACTTGCTGCTGACTCCATTGTCTATCCAGTATCTATACTAATCAATAGATCTATTCAGGAATTCACCATCCTTACACTATGGAAATCCTTTTTCACTATTCCCCTGCATAAAGGTGGAAACCCTACAGACCCATCTAACTACTGAACTATTCCATCTCCCCCTCTAAGATTCTCGAAAAATGTATCCACTCACAACTACTCAACTACCTCCTCCAGTATAACCTCCTTACTCCCACTCAGCATGGTTTCCATCCCAACCACAGCACAACTACTGCCCTCTTATCCTTTAGACATACCATTGTTGAGGCCCTAGACAATAACAAACTCATATCATGTCTCTTCCTTGACCTTTCCAAAGCCTTTGATACAGTCTCCCATCCCCTACTGCTATCTAAACTTGCAGATCTCAATCTATCTTCTTCCTCCCTTGCCTGGTTCTCCAGTTACTTATCCTACAGGCAGCAATCTGTCAAATGGCTCTTTCTACTTCTCCATTCATACCTGTCCTAACAGGAGTACCACAAGGTTCCATCCTGGGTCCCCTCATATTTAATGTCTTTACCAATAACCTCTATACTTCTTGTAAACAATCCTTCCTCATCCAATATGCAGACGACTCAACTCTCATCTCCATCTCAGACAATATCTCCAATCTCCACTCTCTTACTCAACAGGCCTTCCTACCCACTGAACAATGGTTGTTCAGGAATCTACTCTTTCTCAACCCTAAAAAGACCAAGCTCTTATTATTTTTCCCCCAATCTCTCTCTCTCTCTCACCTCAAATCCACTTTTACTATTACTTCCTCTAATAACACTGTTATCCAGCCTGAAGATCTCACTAAACTCCTTGGGGTAATCATAGATGATGAAATCAAATTCAGCTTGCACATCCTCCAAAGTATAAAAAGGACTCACCAGAAACTTAGTTTATTGTATCGCAACCAAAAATTTCTAAGCACAAATGCCATACTCTCCCTTGCACAAGCTCTTCTCCTCCCCTCCCTTCTGTATGCTGTCCCAGTACTCACCAACATCCAAACTACTACTTTAAACAGACTTCAACAAACTTACCACAAGATAACTAGATTTATCACAAGCTCTCCGTTCAATACACATCACTGCCTTGCCCTAAATACTCTCCACTGGTTATAATTCCCCCGTCTTCTACTGCTGTCACAACTTCAAATGTTACACTTCATTCTTTATAAACCTTCATCGTTCCCCACTCTCTCTTCTTTTATCTCTATCTGCACTCCTCCACAGACTCTCTGTACCTCTAATCAGCAACTACTACAAATCTACCAACCAAAATAATAGCTGGCAAACTCCATAAACACTCCATCACCCAAGCCTGGAACAAACTCCCAAGGGACATTTGTTCCATCATTCACCCATTCCACTTTAAAGAAAAACTCAAACTTCATCTATTCAACTCCAAAATATGTCCTTCTCAAGCCCCTACTTAAACTACCCACAACCCTACTATATACCTTTTCAGTCCCTCCACATACAGCTAAGTACTCCACTATTGTGGATACTTATTAAACTCTGCAATCAATACTGTTGGACTTAACTCTTTTTGCAAATATATAAATACATTTTTTAGTCTGTAAAAATATTGATATGTCTATATCATGTGTTTGCATTTCTGCTTTGTCTCTCTAACTTTCTTGTATAACTGATTATGATCATATTTTTTACTCAAATGTTTGACTCTCTGTAAACTGTTTGTGTTTTTTTGGAGCTTTTCTCCTCTGGTCTCCGTTGAAAATGGGCCACAAACCCAGCTGGACCAACCCGGTTAACAAATGTCAATAAGTAAATAAATAAATAAATAAATAAATAAACATGGCTAGTCTGCAAAGGGGGTATGATGTGGTTCCCCCTTGACTGTTGACTACATTGTTATCCTTAACTTCTTAAAGAGGGCCGGGGACCAAGGATGTTTCAGAGAGTTGAGTGCCTTCATCATGGAAAGCATCTCCATGATATTTACGTGGTTGCACCTGTCCTCAGTGTCCCACACCCACTGCACTTTTATCCTTCCTGAAACTGCTGCCCAAGCAAAGTCTAAAGCATCTGTGGTAACTTGACTGTTTTGAAGCAGGGAGGGAGAAGGGGAAACATGGATTTAATGATATCCGTTGTCTCCACGAAAATATTTAAGTTTATCCGTTGTCTTCACAAAATATTTCTCTTCTGACAAATCCCAGTACTGGAATCTGAAAAGATAAAGGTTGTTCATGCTTAGACTAAATGTATTCCTGATACCACTGTATCGCAAAGTTTTGCTGGGAGTGTCATGAGAATAATAGATGCCATGAGACCCCAAATTCTAAGGTATTCCCTCACAGTGACTGAAGTCTGAGTGGAAAATCTCACAAATAGATCTAGATAAAGATCTTTTATTTTTCTGTGGAAGAAACATTCTTTAAACTGAGGTGTCTAGTTGACATCCCAGTAACACAATCCTGTGTGAGGGAGTCAAGAAAGACTTTTAAATTTTCTCTTGGAACCTAACTTGTGCAAGAAATCTTCCTGACATTTTGAAAAAGACTGCAAAGATAAGCAAGTAGTATAAATATGGAAAATGTGAATACCCTGCAGCCTATATTATATAACTGTAGCTAGACATTTGGTGATCACTCTTGGTGCAGTGGATAATCCAAAGAGTTATTCAGAGAACTGATAATGTGATCCAGAAAAACAAAACCTTTAGAAAAGTCTGATGTCTGGATGAATACGGATGTGATGATAGTCATCTTTTAAGTCTAATGTTACCAGGAAACTTGAAAGACGAAGAAGAGGTAACAGGTGTAGTGACATCAGTTTAAATTTGGACACTATCACAAACAAATTTAGGAAAGAAAGATCCAGAACTGGTCTCCAAGCATTTTCTTTCTTTTGCACTAGGAACATTCTTGAATAAAGCTTCTTCTTCATCTGGGAAGAAGTAACTGATTCTATCACTCCTTGGGTCAGCATGTGATGAAAAATGAGTGGAAATAAAAGAGTCTGATCTGCGGGATGAGGAATAACCCCTGATTCAGACTTTCTGGAAGAGAAAAGGAGTGTGTGTGTGTGTGTGTGTGTGTGTGTGTGTGTGTGTGTGTGTGTGTGTGTGTGTGTGTGTGTGTGTGTGCGTGTACTTAGGGGGTGTCACAAAGTCTCTTGAATAGTCATTTAGACTTGTTGGTCTGTCCTTGGTTTTGGAAGGTTTGAAACTTCTTTGTGGAACTTCTTGACACTTCATCTTAATCTTCTATTTGCTTGAATTCTGTTGAGACTGTGAAAAGTGTATGAGGAGAAAGAAAATCACTTGGACAATTTGGAAAAGGAGGGCTGAAATATATTAAGAGATTCCCCTGAATCAGTCTGCCACTTTTATCACTCTTTTTGATCACCTCTACAGCAGAGAGACTAAACAGTAATTCTCTATCAAAGGGAGAATTTATAATCTCATTTTATATCATGGGGAGGTTCTGAGAATGCAGCCAAGCAAACCTCCTTAAAACAGTACAGGTGGCCATAACCCTGGAAGAAATATCAGCAGAGTCATATGACCACTCTGCAAAGAATGAGTAGTGACCTGTACAACAGAAGACACTAAGTTATTTAAAACATTTTTCTCCACAAGAAGAACCTGTAGATAAAACATTCTTCATACTTTCACAGTGTGTCAGAACAAATTTTAGCATATGAGCTTGACAATTTAAAACTCTGAAAATCAAAGTTGTAGAAGTAAACACACGTTTCCCATACTAATTAAGAACCCTGGTCCATAATGGTTGTAGGTGATGCACCAGATGGATTTATTTATTTATTTATTTATTTCACATTTGTTAACCATGTTAGTCCAACTGAGTTTGCAAACAAACCCATTTTCAGTGGAGACCCGAGGGGAAAAGCCCCAGCAAACATAAGTAAATATAAAGTGACAATATACAAATATTAAATAACAATCACAATAGAAAATAAAAGAAAAGGTTATTAACTATTTGCATTGCATTGATAGTAAGCAACCCATTTTCATTTGAGACCCAAGGGGAAAGAGCCCCAGCAAACATAAGCAAAGATAAACATACAGGACAAAAACTATTAAAAATAACAATGCAAATATGAAATTAATTATAGAGAGAAAAACAAAAGAAAAAATTATGAACATTAAAAGTTGCACTGATAGCAGTGGTCTCAAATTTACTACATATGAGAGTAAAATCAAGAAGATAATTGTTCAAAAGAAGGACAATGTATAGACATTGATAGAAAGTGGGGGAGAAGATAAATAGTGGAGAATGGGGGGAGAAAGGAAGGTGCTTTAGTAATAGAGCTGAGGGTTTAGGAGGTTAGTTTAAGCAGAAGTTACTAAGAGAGAAAGAAAGTTAGGAGATGCAACAGGTTATACAGTAAGACAGACTAAGACTACGTGTGGTCAAGGCAACAGCATAATTTCAAGTTTAGTAGGTGGGATTTAAGCTCCTTTTTAAAACAGGGGAAAGGAAAGGTTGGATTTAATATGGAGAGGGAGTTTGTTCCAATTTAGTGAGACAGAGTGTTTGTAAAGTAGTTTGCCAATATTACTTTTGGGTTTATAAACTGAGAGAAAATGCTGATCAGCACTCCGGAGAGGCCGGGGGGAGAGTAGTGAGTAACATGAGAGGCGACAGCAAGGTAGGCAGAGGGGTTGTTGACTATGGAAAAGGTAATGTGGCATTGCGATTGTAGGAGAAGGTGCAGAAATTCCAGCCACTGAAGTTTGTTTAGTGAGAGGCAGTTATGCGATGAGACTGGTTGGTTTAGAATAAATCTGGCAATTTTGTTGTATGTTTGTTCCAGTTTCTGCATTGAAGTAGTTTGGATATTGGTAAGGATGGGGGAAGCATATAGAAGACTACGTAAGAGAAATGCCTGTACAAGAGTGCATTTAGTGGCAGTAGTGAGGAATTTTTTGTTCCTATAAAGTAGTCAAAGTTGTTGGTGGGGTTTTTTGATGGCCTATTGCATGTGCAAGTCAAATTTTATTCGGTTATCAATTATTACCCCAAGGAGTTTGGTGTGTGAGGTAGAAGAGATAGTGGTACTATATAAGGAGGAAAGAGAAAAATGGATTTAAGGTGAGAGTGTGTCTAAGTTAAGAAGAGAAGGAGTTGAGTTTTCTTAGGGTTAAGGATTAGTTGATTGTTTCTGAGCCATTTTTCAACAGTGATAAATGAATTCTGTGTTAGTGTGTGTAGTTCAGAGATAGTATTGGAGATGGATAATAGAGTAGAGTCATCTGCATATTGTATTACAGATAAGAGACTGCAGGATGAATGTAGGTTATTGGTAAAAATGTTGAAGAGGAGTGGACAGGGTATGGACCCTTGGGGTACTCCTGTTTGAACAGCAAGGAAGAGTGAGAAAGCCTGCTGCCATCTAACAGCTTGTTGTCTGCCAGTAAGGTAGGACTGGAAACAGTCAAGAGTAGGAGGAGAGAGATTTAGGTCTGAGAGTTTGTTAAGAAGGACGGGATGAGACACAGTGTCGAAGGCTTTAGAGAGATCAAGGAACAGACAGGAGATGAGGAGGTTGTTGTCCCTAGCTTCTGCAACCTTTTGAGTAAAGAATAGTAATGCAGTCAAGGTACTGTGATTAGGGCAGAAACCATGTTGCGAGGGGTTGAAAAGATTTTTGTGAATGAGACAGGACAGTAGTTGAGTATGTATACATTTTTCAAGGATCTTAGAGAGCGGTGAGAGAATAGCGATTTGTCTATAGTTACAGGGTTCAACAGAGTTGCCACCTTTGTGCAGGGGAGTGGTATAGAAGGATTTCCATATTTCCGGTAAGGTAGATTCCTGAATGGAGTGGCTGATTAAGATAGATACAGGATATGCAATAGAGTCAGCAGCAATTTTCAGAAAGTGAAGGGGGAGTTTATCAGTAGACGGAGAGCATGGTTTTAGTTTAAGAGGCAATGATTTGATATATTTAGTAGAAATAGGTCGCAAGGTAAAAGGTTGAGAGACAGAGGAGCATAGAGGTTTATTGGGAGGTGAGGGTGGCACAGAAGAGTTGGGATTAGCAGAGTTATCAGAGGGTAGGAGTTTAGAGATGCTGTCTATGAAGTATTTGTTGAGTAAGTCTGCAGTTTCAGAGGGAGAGTGATAGGGGGAAGGGTTAGGGATGGTAGGAGAACCAGTATGGAGCAGGGAGTTGATAGTACTCCAGACTTTTTGGGGGTCATTTGGGTGAGAACAAACAAGGTTGACACAAGCAGCAATACAACAAGCACTCAACCAAGGAAGGTTCCAACAACCAAGACTCAAGCAGTAATGAAAAAACTTATTTAATAAATCCAATGCAGATCAATACACGACACAGTAGAGTTAAGTGCTTTTACCTAGTACACATACCAGGCTTCTTCAGAACTCAGTGCAATGAAATCAATCCCCTTAAATAGCTTGAATAGCTTCAATTACATGTGGCTACTCATTTGGGTGAGAGTTTTGAAATTTAGTGAAATATTGTCATTTGTCCAAAATAATAAGTTTTTTACACAATGTTTGAATTGTTTAAAACCTTGGAGAAAGGTAGGAAAGTGGTTTGCCATTTTTTCCATAGAGCATCTCTTTCATGCATCAAAGCATGAGTAGCTTTGAAGAGCAAGGGTGAAAAATTTGATTTGATTTTGATTTTGCAAGTTGGGGCAAAGGAGTTTAGGATATCAAAGAAAATGTGGTTGAATGTAGTAACAGCATCATTGAGTGGGAGGGTTTTTAGGAAAGACCAGTTGAAGGCAGAGAGTCTATAGTTAAAGGTTTCAGGGGAAAAGTTAGTCAGGTTCCTATAATCTCTGTAGACATGGAGCTTAGAGAGATGAGGATAGTGCCTTGGATAGAGATGGGACAATAGTCACTAATAGACTCAGGGATGGTAGAAGGGTCACAAAAGTTGTTTGGTCAAGATCCAATCAATTGTGGAACCAGTAGCATTTTTACTGTAGTCGGTAGAGTAATTAGTTGTGAGAATCCATACAGGTTTATGAAATGTTGGGGTGAGTGACCAATAAGGGAGTTCCAATCTAAGTTAGCATCTCCAAGAATTATGGTTTCATAGGGGATGGAGGTGTTTATCCAGGAGAGTATATGTTCAAGGATAGGGATGTTTTGACCTGGGGGGATATAGATAGAGGCAATAGCAAACTTCCTATAGTTATTGATGTGGCAGTCTAGGAGCAGTAGCTCAGCAGGGGAGAAACTAGGCAGGTTAATGTCTAGAGGTGTTAGTGTCAGTGAGATAGAGTACAAGATAGCCACCCCACCGCCTTTTTTGGGTGTCCTCTCAGACATATAGATATTGTACTGAAGTGGGAGAAATTCAGAGGAATTGATATGATGTTTTATCCAGGTTTCCGATAGGGTCAGCATGTGAGGTTTGTGTTGGGCCAACCATGTGTGAAGTTCAGACATTTTGTTGTTTAGGCTTTGGATGTTCATTGCAGAGATAGAGAGATGTTTGAGGCTGGAGATATTTTAGGATGTTTTTGGGGGGACGGCAGATGAAAGTGGAGGGGAGTAGAGAGAGGGGAAGGACCAGGATTAGGATGGATGTCACCAGAAATTAGAAAAACAAAGACAAGATGGAAAAGGTGAGGGTGGTCAGTAAGGGTATGGGGTACTTGAGTTTGGGCTTAGGAGTAAGAGCAGGGTTGGCCATGAGTTTAAATTTAAGACATTGAAAGGGTGAGAGACAGAAGAGAGAGGGGATAATAGTCAGTGGAGTCTGGTTATATGTTGGAAGAGGTCTGGGAAAGGGAAAGGTGGAGGAAGAGGGGAAGATATGGAGCTCAGTGTGATAGGAAGTACTTAGGGCTAGTGAGATTAGAAGTGGGAGAAATAGCAGTAAGGATAGCATTGTGTGATGGAAAATGGGGGAGGTATAGGGAAAAATATAAAGAATTATATTAGCGGAGGGTGGTGGCTAGAAATAAGCAGTGTGAGGGAAGGAACAGTATCGAGGGGTGGAAATAGTGAGTATGTGAGGAGAGTAGGTGTGCTAGGGAGTGAAAAAGTTAAGTGTGGGAGAGGCAAGCCACAGAGGAGGCATCCCAAGGTGGATGGGGAAAAGGGGAAGATTGGTGACAAGGGGGGAAGAGAGAAAGGGTGAGAGCACAAATTATGGTGGCAGGAAGGGGCTGTGGGAGTGACCAGACAATGAGGTGAAATTAAAAATTTGAGGATATTTGGGGTAGGTGAGATTTGGGGGTGGGAAGAGAGCAAAGCGAGCCCAAGCAGGGCAGAACCACACCACAATTAAGTTAAATGTAAGGTCCTAAAACCTGCACTCAGCACTTTAATTTTGCTTACTTTTAGCAGGACAGACAGACAGACCAACAGTATACAATTTTGTTGGTTTTATCAGAGTTACTGATCAAATGTCAGACAAATAAGTAAAACTTTCAAACAATAATCTGTGTCTGAGTGTTAGAAAGCCACAAAGGTACAAGGTATAGCTGTAAAACTTAGTGCCAGAGAGACAAATATATGAATCAATTTATTTTAGTTACAGGGGATGGAGGCAAAAAATAAAGCAGTAAGAGCCCTATTTTTGGGGGATGATTGGTCTGAGGTACAACAAATGGCTACAGCAGTCACCGAAATTTGGTTGAGACAAAATGCTAGCTTGCTGTTGTGGCAAAAGCTGTTTGCTCAATTTTTTTCTTTTTGTGGCTGGAAGGACTGAAAATCAGTTCCATGGTCAAGCCGAAAATGTTGCCTCTTTCCCTGGGAAGAAAAGCAGCAAATGCCAGTAAAACTACCAATCCATAAAAGTTACCTTTTTGACAGAAAACACAAAGTAAAAAGCACTTGCAAGCACTATGACAGCCCTACAAAGGAAAAATTAATTATCCACAGAAAATATGTTTTCACTAAGTTTACACTACTTTTAAATTGACAGAAAAAAAATGAGTGCTCCATTTAAAAGTGTTAAAGTCTCGAGACAGTCCATTAAGATACAACAGTTCTATCTTTAAAATAACTTTTCTGAACAGAGAAGTAATGAAACATCAGTAAAATAAAAAAAATTGACATGCAGTGGTGGTGCTGCTGTAGCGTTGTCGCCTCACAGTTAGACGTTGCCCGTTCGATTCTCAGTTAGAGCGTCTTCTGTGTGTCGACATGCGTGAATGGGCGTTCCTTTGTTGAAGGTTGTGCATTAGGCCCAGCAAGCCAGTACGTAAAAATCTACTGACAATCATTAGCGGACTGGAGTTCCGCTGTGGCGACCCCTAACCGGGAAAAGCCGAAAGACACAAACAAACAAAATAAAAAAAATTGAAGGCTTTTCCCCCAAAGGAAACTTATCTGCCCAGCAAAGAAAAGCGCAAATTGACTGTCAAGATGTAAAAGCCTCAGAGGAGCATACTCTTTGGTGGCAGGAAAGCTCTGAAAATGTGCCCAAAACTTGTCTTTCAGTCAGCTTGGCTTGAGCCGCTCGACATTTTGGGCATGTGGAAAGTGCCCTGAAGCATTATAAACTGACCTGCTGTTATATCCTTGGCAGAATATAACCCATATAGCTAAAGCTACATGCTTACAAGCTAAGACAGCACTGATTAATATAAAGAACATCAGGTTATTTTCAATGGTTGCCATTTATTCCCATGAAACGCTGTTTTCAGAGGTATACTCCTTTCATACATACATTTTTTTGTATACATCTATACTCTAAATATCTGTTTGTACAGTTCTAAATTTTCTGTGTTTTCTGAATGTTGAAGTTTCCAATAGATGTTCAGAAAAAAACATACTCATTTTGAGTACACAAAGTACAAAGATATCAGGAAGCGTACTAACTCTACACACTTCAGTACAGTTTTGTAAAGGGGTAGCAGGTATAGGCACTAGGACCCAGAGGATCAAAAGCAGCTCAGTTAGAAAACCAAACTGAAAAAAACAAAATGAAAGTAGATGATGTACTGCATGAAAATGCCTTGATTGAGACTGCAAATCAATCTGAAGCTCATGATGATGATCAGGCAGTTTCACACATACTATTGTTACATCCTTATCTGTTGCAGGGTGATAAGTGATGGCAATTAACACTGTCCGGATGGTGGGGGAAAGCAGCAAGAAGTCAAACCAGCTTTCTGGTACTCTGATGCAGCTTTCCTTCATCTTCTGCCAGTACAACTGCTGTGCAATTGGCAGATTGCTGTTAACATCAAGAGACTGGCTGGCACAGAGAGAAGATGGATTTAGTTTTTCATAGCTTTAAGCATACTTTTCTACTTTTTAAAGAATTTCTATATTCTGTATTTGCCGGTGATATTGCCTTACTGTTCACTATTTTTTTTTTCTTTTCTTCTTTTTTTAACACTGTTACTGTGGACAATATTTTTTTTAGAGTGAATCGCTGAATAGCTTATTCATAATATACTACAGAATCCATACTTCAGAGCACTTGCAAGGGGTTCTGTTCTTCTGTTCACTTACTGAAAAGGATGATAATAATTTTTTTTTGCACTGAGTTTAAGGCCATGACTTTGGTGCCAGTCATTTGTTTGTGTAAGACCCTCTTGTAGGATGTTGACATTATTTGGAGATTCTATGACCACTCCCAGTTTGTAGTCATCAGCAAATTTTGTCACCCTCAGACCTTTAGTTTTTGCTTGTACTTTGGGAAAAATAGATTCTGAGCAGTAGAGGTCCCAGGACTGATCCCCGTGGAACACCACCAGTTACAGGTCTGCTGTTGGAAGTGGAGTCCCCTATTTTGACTATATGGGTTCTATCAGTGAGACAGTTAGCAACCCATTTAACAATATAAGGATTGATACCTAGCTGAGATGAGGATAGTGTCAAATGCCTTGGCAAAGTCTAGGTAGGCTGTATGCACAGATTTCTCCTCGACCAGGACCTTGGTGACTGCCTCAAAGAAGTCTACCATGTTTAACAGGCATGATCTCCCTTTGATAAATCCAAACTGGGTAGGGTCAAGTGTTTGGAGATTACCTGTATCTTTGTTGATAAGGTCCATGATGATTCACTCCAAGGCCTTGCAGATAAGGCTAGTTAGGCTAATAGGTCTATAGTTCCCAACGTCAGTGGAAGCACCACCTTTGTGCAAGGGAATAATGGTGGCTATTTTCCATTCAGCTGGGATGAAGCCCGTGCTTAGACTATAATTGAAACCAGTACCCAATTGTGTTGCTAATTCTTGTTGGAGCCCATGTAGGACGCAGCCTGGAATGTTATCAGGTCCCATAAATGCTGTGTTTTTGCTTTAAAGAGGGAGTTTACAATCTGCTATTTAGAGACACAAAGTAGAGGACAGGTGGTAGGGATGTCATGGAGTATGTGTTTTCAGGATAGAGGAGTGAAGTTTTCAAAGAACCTGCTGGCCAACAGGTTAGCTACATCCACAGGCTCACTATATGTGGTATCATTAACTACCATTTTGGCACAAATCTGGACCTTTCCTTTCAGGTTACGGATGTAACGAAAGAATGCCTTATGGTTGTCCTTAGTTGAGGAAGCTAATTTGGAGTCATAGTTTGCTTTGGAGTACTTCACAAGAAGTCTTATTTGCTTGTTTAAGCTGAGGAGGGAGTGTTTCCACTTTAAGGTTCGCTCCCTCTTACTTTTAGACAACAATTTCTTCTTATTATTGTCTTATTATTGCAGTTGTCCACCATGCAGGTTTGCTCTTCCTTGGGGAGCTTGTTTTGGTCCTATATGAGTCAATGCAGTAATACAGGTGTTTGTATAAAGCACTGGTGTAGAATTCGGCATAGTTGCCAGTTCCATGTGAGGGAATAGGTGCAGTGAAGTTATTTATACCATCCCGTAAGAGGTTATAATCTGCTTTAGAGAAGTTTTTTAGTTTAGTTGCTGCCTTGGGGGGAGGCTCAGGTGTGGTTACTTTGAATGAGACTGATTTTAGGTCAGATCACCAGGGATGACCTTACAGTGGGGGTGCTATAGTGGTCCCCCATATTGGTAAGCACCAGATATAGGATTTTGGCACCCCTTGTGGAGCGAACCAGCTGGTCAAGGGCACTGGAGTTAATGAAGTCAAGGAACCTTTGAGCAAGCTAGTTTTAGTATGAATAATTTACACAGTCAATGGATGGGTAGTTAAAGTCACCCAAAATCATGGTGTTTGGATTTATCTTGATAGACTCAAGTAGATCCAAATATGCAGAGTGGGTGTACTGATTCATGGAGGCGGTCCTGTAGCTAGCAATGACTTGAAAAGGTGTCTTACCAACAGTTAATTGCACCTGAGGTATCTCCAGGAATGCATACTGTTTAACCAATCTGGAAGTGTATTTATCGGGTTTATATCATAACATCGAAGTAGTAAAACTTCGAATGTTATAATATCAAACCCAAAACAGCGAACGCTGAAAATAGTGAAGCTGTAGAACATTGATTTCTTTCCTAGGAAAAGAATTCGGTGGGCTGGTTCTGCTGCTTCGCTGTTTTCTCCACTGTGGTGTGAAGGTTACGGACCGGGTTAAGGTAAGTGTGCGAACGGACCGGGTTACGGTGAGTGTAGGATAGTTAGGTACCTTAGGGTTAGGGAGCGGGTAAGGTGAGTGTGCGATAGTTAGGGACCTTAAGGTTAGGGAGCAGGTAAGGTGAGTGTGCGATAGTTACGGATCTTAGGGTTAGGGAGTGGGTAAGGTGAGTATGCGATAGTTATGGACCTTAGGATTAGGGTTTGGGTTAAGGTAAGTGGATAGATAGTAGTGCATATATGGTTTAGTGTAGGGTTAGAAGTAGGATTTTAACTGTATATGTGTGGATTACTTTTTTTGGTGTGCTTGTGTTGTGTTTGTGTGTGTTTTTCGGAACAGCAATTTTTTTCCCTGGGAAAAAAATTGACTGTTCTGAGCTTCTGATTATATCACATTTCGAAATTCCAAGTTCGAGCTTATGGTGTTCGATATTTTGGGATTTCGATTATGTGATAACCCGTATTTATCTTTCATGAATATTGATACACCGCCTCCTTTAGTTTTCACACCTTTAGTTTGTGGTCTGAATGTGTGGAAGGAAGTGTAACCCGGTATGGCTGGAGTGCTGTCCACAGCCTTGAACCAGGTCTCCATGACTGCACAAATGTCTGCATCTTTCAAAGTGAGGACTGCTTCCAGTGAGGGCAGTTTCATGTTAAGACTCCTAGTGTTTAGCAGCATAACCTTGAGGTTGTTTTTAGATGGAGTTTTTATGTCAGGAATTTTGTCCTTGAGACACTGCCTAAAAAGGCAGTTGGGGGGAGGCAAAAACTTTAGCCAGTAGCCGAAATCCCAGGGGTGACAGAAGAAGACCATCTCTGGCAAAGCATCCAGGTCTGTGATCATTTCATCCTGGGCTGACAGATATTTATAATGACATGAGAAACTAAACCAATTATTGAAGTCAATCATTTTCTGTTTGTATTGAGGCATCATCCTAGGTGAAGTTAAAATGCTGCTTAAGGCTAAGGACATACCTGCCTGAGACACATAGTCTGAGAACTCAGTCATATCTCTCTTCATATAGTCCAGAGAGGTGCATCTCAAGTAGTTCACACCAACATGGACTATGATGGAGTCATTACAGTACCTGTTGTTGGGAGACTTGAGTCTTTACTGGAAAAGCTCACCCAGACTCTGCCACAGCTTGCTGTGAGGGAAAGGTTAGTTTGCTTTTGATTTCTTGTACTTTGTATTACTTTATTACCTTTTTCTATTTGGTATACTGTGATTTGTTTTCTTTACACTGTACAGTTACCATAAAGCGCTGTCGCTGTTGGCTACACCTCACAGTCACAGTTCAAAAAATTCAGCGTGTTCTTCTGGAATCTGGAATACTACTCCCAAGGGGAAATTGTAGTCAGCAATAGCACAAATGAAGTAAATCCATCAATACTGCTTCCAAGTAGGCAATGATAGTCAATGGTCCAAGTGAAATAAAAACACAGCTTTATTCACAAATGCATAAAAAGTTAGCGCTTTCGCCGTTAGGCTTCTTCAGACTATACAAAATACATTCAGTAGCAATCATTTAAATAGTCCGCCTTATTCAATGATAGGTCAACAGTAATTAATGTTTAAAGCGCCCTAACACACATATAAATAAAAATGCAAACTATACAAACTATTAGGCATCTAAAATCATGTCAATGAATACATTCTATATTTAAATATAACTTTTAAAACTCTAATATACTTATCGAACTTTACAAATCATTTATGAATACTATCTCATCATAACTGTTGATATATAAATGTATATAAAAACATATATAATATGTATAAGAAAGATGTGTATTATATTAGGACCACTTATTTATCTTGGTCTAGGGATCCTTCTACCTTTCAAGAGGGGTTTGATGTGAACTTTCTCGTTGAGACCCGGTGGGTCATCAGCTCTGAGTCTGATGATCCATCTAAGTTCACATTCTAAGGTTCGATTTATTAAATCACCCCCTCTATAACTAGGTGTTAAAAGTTGTAGGATGCTAAAACTAAAACTATGACCAGGGTCTGTAAATTTGCTATGCCTAGCTAATGCATTGAACTCTGAACCTTTCCTAATATGGTAATTGTGTTCCCTAATACGATCTTTGAAGGGTCTGTTGGTTTTCCCTACATAAAATGAGGGGCATGCTTCACATCTGGCTAGATATATTACATTCTTACTGTTACAGTTGGTGTTAGTACTGAAATAAAACGTATGTCCTGTAACCGGGTGTAGGAATGTCAGTTCCTCATTGATGTAGTTACAATGGTTACACATACCACATGGTACTATATTTCTAGTCATATAGGGGGTAATCTGCTCATGACTTATATTCTTCGGTCTGCATAATAACCTCTTTAAATTGGGTTGTTTTCTAAAAGTAATTCTGGGTCGAGGTCCCACTATTCTAGCAATATCACTGTCAGATAGCAAAATGTCCCAATGTTTGTAGAACATATCTCTAACCTCCTTCGTATCTCTGGTAAACGAAATAATAGGTCTAACCCCTATCTTATCTGATGGCAGATTTTCTTCATGGTATACAGACTGATCAGAAAAATAAGGTCTAGCTCTAGTGGATCGTAGGTCATTTACTTCTAAAACAACTCTATCAATTAGTATAGGATCATAGCCCCTGTCAATAAGTCTATTTCTCAGTTCTTCTATTTCCTTTAAATAACCTTCATCTATAGGGTTATACCTGGACGCTCTCATAAATTGACCTTTCACTATGTTATAAAAAATATGGTTGGGATGCATACTACCCCTGTAAAGTAATGTGTTCCGATGACATAATTCTGATGTATGGAAGTATTTA
>NC_056728.1:980298493-980374380 GCF_019279795.1 Protopterus annectens | reverse complement strand
GGAAGTTTATAGTTTGCTTTGGAGTACTTCACAAGAAGTCTTATTTGCTTGTTTAAGCTGAGGAGGGAGTGTTTCCACTTTAAGTCTCGTTCCCTCTTACTTTTAGACAGCAATTTTATCTTATTATTGTAAAGCCTGTTAATGGCAGTTGTCCACCAGGCAGGTTTGCTCTTCCTTGAGGAGGTTGTTTTGGTCCTATATGAGTCAATGCAGTAATACAGGTGTTTGTATAAAGCACTGGTGTAGAACTCGGCATAGTTGCCAGTTCCATGTGAGGGAAGAGATGCAGTGAAGCTATTTATACCATCCCGTAAGAGGTTATAATCTGCTTTAGAGAAGTTTTTTAGTTTAGTTGCTGCCTTGGGGGGAGGCTCAGGTGTGGTTACTTTGAATGAGACTGACTTTTGGTAAGATCACCAGGGAAGACCTCACAGTGGAGGTGCTATAGTGGTCCCCCATATTGGTAAGCACCAGATATAGGATTTTGGCACCCTTTGTAGAGCGAACCAGCTGGTCAAGAGCATTGGAGTTAATGAAGTCAAGGAACCTGTGAGCAAGTGAGTTTGAGTATGAGTAATTTACACAGTCAATGGATGGGTAGGTTAAGTCACCCAAAATCATGGTATTTGGATTTATCTTGATAGACTCAAGTAGATCCAAATATGCAGAGTGGGTGTCCTGATTCATGGAGGTGGTCCTGTAGCTAGCAATGACTTGAATAGGTGTCTTGCCAACAGTTAATTGCACCTAAAGTATCTCCAGGAAATCATACTGTTTAACCAATCTGGAGGTGTATTTATCGGGTTTATATCATAACATCGAAGTAGTAAAACAGCGAACGCTGAAAATAGCGAAGCTGTAGAACATCGACTTCTTTCCTAGGAAAAGAATTTGGTGGTTTGTTTCTGCCGCTTCGCTATTTTCTCTACTGTGGTGCGAAGGTTACGGACCGCGTTAAGGTGAGTGTGCAAACTGACCGGGTTAAGGTAAGTGTGGGATAGTTAGGGATCTTAGGGTTAGGAAGCGGGTAAGGTGAGTGTGTGATAGTTAGGGACCCTAGGGTTAGGGAGTGGATAAGGTGAGTGTGTGATAGTTAAGGACCTTAGGTTTAGGGTTTGGGTTAAGGTAAGTGGATAGATAGTAGTGTATGTATGGTTTAGTGTAGGGTTAGAAGTAGGATTTTAACTGTATATGTGTGGATTACTTTTTTTGGTGTGCTTGTGTTGTGTGTGTGTTTCTTGGAACAGCAAATTTTTTCCCTGGGAAAAAAATTCACTTTTCTGAGCTTTCGATTATATCACATTTCGAAATTCCAAGTTTGAGCTTATGGTGTTCGATATTTTGGATTTCGATTATGTGATATAAACCCATATTTATCTTTAATGAATATTGATACACCACCTCCTTTAGTTTTCTCTCCTTTAGTTTGTGGTCTGAATATGTGAAGGAAGTGTAACCCGGTATGGCTAGGGTGCTGTCCACAACCTTGAACCAGGTCTCCATGACTGCACAAATGTCTGCATCTTTCAAAGTGAGGACTGCTTCCAGTGAGTGCAGTTTCATGTTAAGACTCCTAGCGTTTAGCAGCATAACCTTGAGGTTGTTTTTAGATGGAGTATTTATGTCGGGAATTTTGTCCTTGAGACACTGCCTAAAAAGGCACTAGTGGGGGTGGCAAAAACTTTACACAGTAGCCGAAATCCCAGGGGTGACAGAAGAAGACCATCTCTGGCAAAGCATCCAGGTCTGTCGATCATGTTATCCTGGGCTGATAGATACTTATAATGACATGAGAAACTAAGCCAATTATTGAAGTCAATCATTTTCTGTTTGCATTGAGGCATCATCCTAGGTGAAGGTAAAATGCTGCTTAAGGCTAAGGACATATCTGCCTGAGACATAGTCTGAGAACTCAGTCATATCTCTCTTCATATAGTCCAGAGAGGTACATCTCAAGTTGTTCGCACCAACATGAACTATGATGGAGTCATTACAGTACCTGTTGTTGGGAGACTTGAGTCTTTACTGGAAAAGCTCACCCAGACTCTGCCACAACTTGCTGTGAAGGAAAGCTTAGTTTGCTTTTGATTTCTTGTACTTTGTATTACTTTATTACCTTTTTCTATTTTGTATATTGTGATTTGTTTTCTTTACACTGTGTTTTACTTATATTCTGTTTTTAATTACGTATTAAAACTTGAAAAGACATCATAGTTGTGCCTCTTGTGAATCAGACAGAATATTTTTCTTCCCTCCCACCCTGTTACTGTTGTGTTCTTAAACACCACTGTCTTTCTAGTTGCCTGCCTCTTTTGTTAATTTGACCGTATATCTCCTTCCTTCTCTCCTTTCACTGTCTGGTGTGAGTAAGCACAAAATTATAATTTGTGAAATCACTCCCTTTCAACTATTTAAATGTATTGACCATCCCACCGTATTCCATAGTACCAGAATATAAAGCCCACCCCTTTCAACCTATCTTGCTCTTTTAAAAATAGTGGCTGTCCACTTAGACAGCTAAAACGTAATATATCCACTTTCATATCTAACTGCTTAGTGCATGCTGCAGCATTTAGGATAAACAATTTTTTTATCTTAACTTTAAACGTCTATTGCAAGACCACCAGTTATTGGAGAGCCTACATTCTACCCCTGAGTAGTCATCTTGGGATTAGTGCTTCTGTTTTCTCCTGGCGAGAGAAGGAGTGCAGGAACATTATTTCCTGGAGACTGCTGATCATCAGAAAGCCTAATAACTGCTTTATAGGTCACAGCTTGGAATCTGTGCTTATATTCTGATCCAAGCTTGAGTAGGAGCAGAGTGCATTGATTCTTGACTGTTTCTGGTTGGAGAGTGAGTGTCTGTGCTTAATGTTCCTGATTGATCTGGTTGCTATTCAAGGCAACTAAAAGAAAAAGACTACAAGCCTACAGACCCTTGCATCATCTGGGACAAGACTATAGATCACCAAACAGGCTGTGGCTTGTTTCTTTTCTCAGGATTGGTGCTAACATTTTGCTTCTAGTGAAAGAAGAAGCAAAGAAGCATTGTATCCCAACAGAATGAAGCTGTGGTGAGACCAACATTAGTAGTAGCCAGCCAGACAGTGGCCATTAATGTGACTCCCCTCTTTTCTTCAATCTTGACAAGCTAATTTTTTGTTTTAGTAAGTACTGCTTGATTTGTTTCTAACTTTAGAATATCTGCCTAAAAACTTCATCCTTAAATTTTCAGGGTCTACATATTAGTTTTTCCTCAAGTGTTTGGCCGTGCTCTGTACAGATGCAGAGACTTTGAGTGACATTTTTCCTGTAATTGCACAACTGAAATTTCTCCAATACCTAGTTGCACACAGGGCAACTAGTTTGCAGTGACAAGCAATGTCTACACAGTTGCAAACCAGATACTCCTGACAGTGATTGATATTCTCACTCCAACTGTCTAATTAATATAAAAGGGTCTGTTGGATATGAACTTTCCTGCTGTCTCCATTACTGGCTTGGTGAATATGGGCATCCTGAGGCAATGTAGAAATTGCCTAATGTTTACTGACAACCAGTTAATTCTCAAACAAACTGATATGGTATGTGAGAGATGTATTTACACAATGCCACTGGAGGCAAAGCTCTCACATAAAAGTACTCCTAATGTCAATAAGGTTGTCAGTAGTACATATGCTGCATCCATCACACACAATTCAAAGCAGACATATTGACCCACATATGCTGAGGCACTTAAATGTAACCTGCCTCAACCACAAAGACCTCCTAGACAAAGTACACATAACAAATACCCTCATCAGTCTCAAATGCACTCTTTCAAAACAACACTCACATCAACACATACAGCTACATCTCATGGAGCCTCTACCTTTAAGCCCATAAGGCAAGCCACCACACAATCCAACATTGTAGTCACTGGAGACTCCGTCATTAAAGACACTGATGTCCCCCTCATCAGGCTTAGTAAGGAGAAAGTTACGGTCAGTTGATTATCAGGGGCTAGGATCCACCACATTACGTATGCACTCAGGTCACTGGACCACAATTACCAATATGAATCAGTCATAGTACATGTTGGTGTAAATGACCTGGGACATACCTCCATACACTATAGGAAGAGAGACATCATGGAGTTCTCAGAATATGTGTCTCAGGCTGGTATGAACCTGGCATTGAGCAGCGTTTTACCTTCTCCAAAGATGATGTCACAATACGAACAAAAAATGATTGACTTTAATAATTGGCTTAGTCTCTGGTGTCATTCTAAGGTGGTGCAATATTTGTCAGCATGGAAGCAGGTGGTCAACAGACCACACTGCTATGCCAGAGATGGCTGCACCTCTCCTCTCTAGGCTTTCAAATATTAGGCAAGGCATATAGAAAACTTGCTAGCTGACAGATTTAGTGAAAATTTCACCCCTCTGTCCCCCCATCAGTAAATCAGGACATTCTCAGTACCTGCCCCCTTCCCCTTATATCTAGGGATTAGATCATCACTGCTCTCTCAAAGGCAAAAAATACAGCTTCCATGGGACCTGATAACATCCCAGGCTGCATCCTACATGAACTCAGGCAAAAACTTGCAGCACCATTAGGTACCCTATTCAACCAAAGCCTGAGTACCGGCTTAGTCCCAGCTGAGTGGAGGACAGCCACTGTCATCCCTTTGCACAAAGGTGGAGGTACCGATCTGGGAAATTATAGACCTATCAGCCTAACTAGCCTGATCTGCAAGGCCATGGAATGGATTATCATGGACCTCATTAACAAGGACATTGGCAACCGCCAAACACTTGATCCTACACAGTTTGGCTTTGTCAAGGGGAGGTCATGTCTGTTAAAATTAGTCGACTTCTTTGAGACAGTCACCAAAGCCATGGACGAGGGGAAGACAGTGCACACCATCTACCTTGACCAGGCCAAAGCCTTCAACACTATTTCCCACATAGGCATAATAGATAAACTCTCTGAACTAGGCATCAATCCATATGTTACCAGATGGGTAGCTAACTGGCTCACTCATAGAACTCACCTAGTCAAAATAGGGGAAGCCACCTCAAGCAGTAGAACAATATCGAGTGGCATACTTCAGGGTTTGGTCTTCGGGCCTCTATTATTTGGGATATACTTTTTTAAGGTGCAGGCCAAAACCAGTGGGCTATGGCTGACCAAGTTTTCAGATGACTGCAAGCTGACCGCTGTCATAAATTCCCCTAGTGACGTGGACATCCTCCAAGAGGATCTCACCCAAACAAATGACTGGTGCCAAAAACATGGCCTCAAGCTAAATACAAAAAACTGCATCATTATCCCCTTTGGGGAGAGTAATGTCCCCACAAATTATCACATTAATAACAATGTCCTAAGCATGTAGTCAGTCATGAGGGATCTGGGCACCCAGATTGATAGCAACCTAACTTTTGACCACCATGTTGCTTCCATTGTACGGAAAGCTTTCTATATGACCCACCTCATAAGTAAGGGTATCTCATCCAGGGACAAGGAGGTCATAACATTACTGTATTCTTCCCTTATAAGGCCCATTATTGAGTACATTGCCCCATTCAGCATGTACCTTGCAAAGCACATGCAGCAGCAGGAGAATCCACAGAGGTTCCTCACCAGGAGAATCCAGCGCCTCAAAAATCTACCATACACAGATAGGCTAAAAGCCCTATCCCTCTACTCTGTTTCATACAGACTCCTCAGAGGTGATCGCTGTCTGGCATACAAGGTGATCTCTGACCCCACCTTGATGGGACTGCTGCATATCCGCAAGTCAAGCTTCACTCAAGTAACCTTCACACACAGCCTGAACCTGGTCTGTAACATCAATAGGACTTGTTGGTGGGACAGATTTGTGTCCCAGAGACTCCCCTAGCTGTGGAATAGACTCCCTCTCTATGTCAAGCAGAGTACCTCTTTACCCCTTTTTAAGCACAACTCGGGTAACTGGATTGAAAAAAGAAAATACATCCCTGGGATTCCACCCATGTCTGCTGGACTGAAGCATCAGGCGCTGATTTGTCTATACATGGGCTAAACTCTTGGCTAGACTTATAAGGGCCTCAGGGCTAATAGCCTAGTAATTTCCTGTGATCCTATGATAGTATGATTGTCTTCCCCCATATTGCCATTTTTAGGCATTGCCAAACTGAAAGCACTTCCAACATAGCAAATAAAAACCAAGGAAATCTAAAGGTATTACTTCTCAGTGCTAAGAGTCTAAACAAAAAACTCCACTCCCTGGAAGCTCTCTTTAGCATACAGAATGCTGACATCTGTGTGGTCACTGCGACATGGTTTAAAGCCATGGACAGCACACCAACAGTGCAAGGTTATAATGCCTTCCACGCATTTAGGCCAGCTACTTCACAGGCAAGGACTAAAGGTGGAAGTGTCTCCATTTACATAAAAAAATAAATATACTTGATGGCTGGTCAAACAGGAGAATGCACTTGAGCTGCTCCACGTTCAAATCACCATAGGTAAAATCCAATACCACTTCCTTGCAAGCTACAGGTCCCCCTCTATGACCCAGGAAACATAGAAACACTAACCATCCAACCCAATACCATATTCATGGGTGACTTTAATCACTCCACTATTTAACTGGGAATCATATACAACACCAAACATACATGCACAAAGATTCATGGATTTTGTAAAAACAAACTCCCTGGACCAGATAGTCAATACACCAACCAGGGGTGCAAGCATACTGGAACTGGTCCTCAGTAATACGAGAGACTGCTGCACACCCCCCCTAATGTAATGCCTTCCTTGATAAGTCAAACCACAAAATGGTCTCTTGAAGTAAAAATAAAACCTGGACCCCCAGCAAAATCTGGAATATTCAGGAACTATTCTAAGGTAAACTCCTGCTATTAACTCATTAACCCCGACTACCACCTCATAGCGCTTCTGTGCTTACATCCGAGCGTGCTATGAGATGATAGGAAGTGCCTTCCACAGGCAGGTGAAACTGTCATGTAGATTTGTAGATCATCTTTGTGTAAAACACTCTGAAATTGTAACTGAACTTGTTATTTACCTAATATAGTTACGATTCAGCGTGTTTATCCATGCTGGTCACATTAAACTTTTAGGAGAAAGTCACCTTTCAAAGTGTTTGCTCAAGCAAGTGGTGGCAGCCCACATGTTCAGTAACATTGCAGCACATAGACTGCTTCAGATTTGTTCCTTAAAAGGGAGAGTGTCAATGTTCTGCTGTTTTGCAACATTATTTTTTATAATACCATTGAATAGTTTTCTATCTAAAAGTCAATTACTTTCAGTTCATTTCTTTCATTTTGGCGAGATTTTTAACAGTTTATATATGAAAGGCATCCTGCTCTCGAATTACTCAAAGTACCTCCCACCAAGCTGACATCATCACCCACTTCTTTCACTAATTTAAATATGCCAAAACAGTAATTTTCGGTGCAGAACCATTCTTTAGGGAAAAAAACATACTTTCATAGTACGTACCTTAGTTGACAATATATTGCATTTGTTAAAATCTTGATCCAGGTTGGTCATAGCTGTCTTTTTCTAAAACAAGCACCTTTTAACTTTATGTTTCAGTCAGTAGCTGCAACGATCTGTCAGTTCAGGGAAATAGTCTGTCGCTACCTTCACTTCTTCCCCATATGGTTGCAAAGAATTGATAGGGTGACAGGCATTATGATGAGCAGCAAGCCAGCTTTTCCACTCTTTCATTTTATTTCATCATCTTAAATGTAGTTATCCATTGTTTGTGTACGAGTGTTAAATCGCTTTCTTTATGTATTTGTTAAATGAGGTAGAGCTCTGGTTCATGTGGAGCTTTGTCGGACTGAGCCATAGCCTGCAGTTACAGAAAGTAAAATTACTTTGAATAATGCAAAAAAGTGTTAGTGTCAAGAAATCTGTAATGCGAGTGATAAAGTACTACTCAAAGTACTTTAAATACATAAATAGTAGTGACAATCTATTTCCTACATTCCTCAAACTTACTGCTGACTCAGTTGCCTATCCTATATCTATACTAATTAATCTATCTATTTTAAAATCAACTGTCCCTACCCTTTGGAAATCTTTCTTCACTATCCCTGTTCATAAAGGTGGAGACTCCACTGACCCTTCAAACTACCGACCCATTGCCATTCTGCCCCCCCTCTCCAAGATATTAGAAAAATGTATTCACTCACAGCTTCTCAATCACCTCCTCACACACCACTTACTTACCCCCTACCCAACATGGATTTCGTCCTCACCACAGCACCACCACTGCACTCCTCTCCTTCACTCATATCATTGCAGAGGCCCTAGACAACAATAAACTCATTTCCTGTCTCTTCCTAGATCTCTCCAAAGCCTTCGAAACTGTCTCTCATCTTCTACTAGTATCCAAACTCGCAAATCTCCACCTATCCCCCTCCGCACTTGCCTGGTTTAATAGTTACCTATCTGGAAGGGAACAATCTGTCAAATGGTTCTCATCCTCCTCACCTTTCCTTCCCATCTCCACTGGTGTTCCCCAAGGCTCCATCTTGGGACCCCTTTTGTTTAACATCTTCACCAATGATCTTTACACCTCATGCAAAGAATCCTCCCTTATTCAGTATGCCAACAACTCCACACATATCCATCTCAAATAACATTCCTGAACTACACTCCCTGACCCAACAGGCCCTGCTATCCACTGAACAATGGCTCTCTCACAACCTATTGATCCTAAATCCCAAAAAGACCAACCTCCTACTTTTCCTTCCCCGTTCTCTTTCTCATCACAAAATCTCCTTTTTTATTAGATCTTCTAACAATACAACTATCCAGCCTGACACCCACACAAAACTCCTGGGGGTCATTATGGATGACGACCTAAAGTTCAACCTACACATACTCCAATGTATAAAAAAAAAACAAATAAGAAACTAGGTCTGCTATATTGGAACAAAAAATTCCTAACCCCTGACTCTAGACTTACCCTGTGCCAGGCACTCCTCCTCCCCTCCATCTTATATGCCGCCCCAGTTCTTACCAATATCTAGATGTCCACTTTAAACAAACTCCAACAGACTTACCATAAAATAGCCAGATTCATTACTAACTCCCCATACAACTCACACCACTGCATTTCTTTAAACTCTCTTCAATGGCTTGAACTTCCCCAATTTCTGCTATCTTATCAATTTCATATGCTACACTCTATTCTTTATAAACCCTCCTTCTGTCCAACTGTATCTTCCTTAGTCTTCATCTACATCCCATCCCGAATCCTCCGTACTTCTAACCAACAATTACTTGATATCTACCACCCAAAAAGGTCAGTAGGCAAACTACTCTACTTGCCCATGCTTGGAACAAACTTCCCCTTGACTTGCGTTCAATCTCCCACACCTCACACTTTAAAAATGAACTAAAAGCTTATTTTCTCAATCCCAGAACCTGCCCTTGCCATGAACCCACTTAGTCTTCCTTCCCTTTATGTACCCTCAAAAGGACCATACTTAGTACCTCATTACACCTCTCTCTCCAATGTGTCTACTATGCATTTGCATAATTTTATACAAACAAATAATTTTTATTGTTGACCTATTGAACTATATCAATGTAAAATTGTTACTTAGCTTCTTTTTAATGCAACTTTAACTTTATGCATGTAACCCAACAATTGTGAATCTTTTTGCTATAACTGCTATTATATCAATATTGTTTAAAATTGTACTTGTTTAAAATGGAGCTTTTCTCCTCGGGTCTCCACTGAAAATGGGCCACAAGCCCAGTTGGACAAACCCGGTTAACAAATGTCAATAAATAAATAAATAAGTATAATAATAAATAAAGTTCTATTCAAAGAAAGAAGTGAATAAACTCTGCAAATAAAAAAAAATATTTAAAAAATCCATTTGCTCTTGTGAGATGTTTATGGTGACTTGCAATTGCAACATTGTTTTAGTTGCTGGAAAAAGCTTAACCTGCATAATATAACTATGTACTGAGAGTGAGAATATGAATAGTTTGTCCTTGCGACTGTAGAAGTGGTGTTTTACAAGTATTTTATCCCAGAGTTCAGATATCTGGGTGTGCTGAATCGCAACTAGAATATGCAGCTTTGTCTAACCTGGCCTTTTAGGAGACTGTATTTTTTGCATGTTATATTTCTTATGATGAGCTCGGAATAAACTGCTCCAGTGTTTCCTGACATCCTTTCATACTGGCAGTTAGAACTGCAGTCCCCACAGAATTATATAGTTCAGCAATAAATATTATGACCAAACTGCAATGGAGTTTTCTGCATAAGGTTATGCGGCATATGTTGCTATGTGTGTGGGTGTGTGCGTACATGTGTGCAAGTGTGTGCATGTCTATGTGTGTGTTTTTAGATGTGAGGTACAGGGCCTCATAGTCCAGCACCCAAATCAAGTGGCAGTCTTGCATTTGGACAAATATTATTTCTTGAAGAGGAAAATAAAAACGTATTACAATTTATTACATAATAAAAATTTAATGTATATATATATATATATATATATATATATACATACACACACACATATATATATATATATACATATATATATATATATATATACATATATATATATATATATATATATATATATATATATACATATATATATATATATATATATATATATATATATATGGTTCCCCTTCAGAAGCCTGAATGTTCATAAGCTCGAAATTCATAAGCCTGAGACCAAAAGCCTGAAAACTCAAAAGCCTGAAACTCAAAAGCCTGAAAACACAAAATACACATACTGACTTTAATGTGGCTTCACTATTCTTAGCCCTGTGGTGTAAGGTTACAGGTTGGGTTCAGGTAAGTGTGCGATTGTTTTTACGTTAGGGTTAGGGGTGGGTTAAGTGAGTTAGGGTTAGGGCGCATGTTGGGTGTGTGTGCGATAGTGACAGACTTTAGGTTTAGGGGCGGTTTAAGTGAGTTAGGGTTAGGGTGCGTGTTAGGTGACTGTGCGATAGTGATGGACCTTAGTGTTAGGGTTTGGGTTAAGGTAAGTGGGTAGAAAGTAGTGTCTTTGTACTGGCATATTGGCATTATTTGTGTTTTCAGGCTTTTGAGTTTTCAGGCTTTTGAATTTCGAGCTTATGATTATTCAGGCTTCTGAAGGGGAGCCATATATATATATATATATATATATATATATATATATATATATATATATATATATATATTATATTATATTATATTATATTATATTATATTATTTATTTATTTATTTTACATTTGTTGACCGGGCTAGTCTAACTGGATATATGTCCATTTTCAGTAGAGGCCCGAGGAGAAAAGCTCTGAGACAATAACAAGGACAGAAAAAATAAACATTTATACAAATAATCCGCAAGAAATAGCAATTACAAAAAAAATAATTGTATAGTCCCCAAGGAAAAAAGTTAAATACAAGAATAATTACATGAGTAAACAATTGATTGCCAGATATATATATATATATATATATATATATATATATATATATATATATATGTATATATTACTATTTAACTAATATCTAAAATATTTTGTTTTACAGTGGACTTAATATAGTAGATTATTTTTTTAATATAGTTTATTAAATGCTAACACATGTATCTGTTTCTGAGATAACCTGGATTTGTTTTCCTTTGAAACATTTTTAACTGACAATCATCTGCCCATGATTGACTATTATTCTTTCTACAAGGGCCAAGAGTAGTCCTTCTGAGCTGCCAAGTTGATTATTCTAAGAAAACTGAAATTGCTGCATAAATCAAAGCAAAATAGGCCAGATATTCTTTTCATGGATGTGATGCACAGCTCACTACTCACCTTTATCTTTTAGCATGTCTGCTCTAAAATCCTGAAAACAGTGGCTAAATTGATGTAACAGGTGTACTGCAATACCACTGACTAGCTGGGCTTCAGACAGCCTGACGGTATTTTGAGAGTAATATCTCAGAAGTCAGCAGGGGAGCATACCTGAAGTACAGTGAGATCTGCTTTTGAACAAATGGCTATTTCATAGGTTCATAGGTTAGTACTAGGCTAATTGTCCTTGCGAGCCATTGTAAGCCTAGCCAATTATCCCTTGTGAGACTCAAACCCTGCACCTTGTGTTTGTAAAGCAAACACCTTAACCATTAGGCCACTTTCCCAACAATAGATTTACAAGTATGGTATGGTATACAGGATAGACAAGGTTATGGAAGGCAGAAATTGAGCTACAAACAGAGGGAATTGACTTATAGGTTCATAGGTTAGTACTAGGCTAACTTCCCTTGCAAGCCATTGTAAGCCTAGCCAATCACCCCTTGTGAGACTCAAACTGTGCACCTTGTGCTTGTAAGGCAAACACCTTAACCATTAGGCCACCCTCCCGAACTACCTATCAATATCAAACAAAGCTCCTCATTAGCACTCTTCAAGAAAAATCTTGATGATTGGATGGTAAGCACTTGGAATTTGCACAACATGTAAAGCCTTTGAACTAAAGGTTTTGGAGATGATTTGATGATTTAATAACAATGCATTAATTAATTATTCATTTCACTTTGAAGCTTATATATCTAAATAGCTATTCATCTATCTACAGCTATATATTATGTGTGTAAGCATGTATACATATATATATATATATATATATAGACATGCACACACACACACACACACACACACACATGTTGGTGTGTGTGTGTGTGTGTGTGTGTGTGTGTGTGTGTGTGTGTGTGTGTGTGTGTGTGTGTGTGTGTGTGTGTGTGTGTGTGTGTGTGTGTGTGTGTGTGTGTGTGTGTGTGGTGTCTATGTTCATAGGTTCATAGGTTCATAGGTAGGTACTAGGCTATTGGCCCTAGGACCTATATAAGCCTAGTCAAACGGTACCCTGGCTTTGGCCAACCAAGAAAATTATTTTCTTGTTCCCCTGTCAAGCAGTGCCACAGAAGTGATCCCCGGGTGAATTTCCTATCTCCCATCCAATCATCAAGATTTTTCTTGAAGAGTGCTAATGAGGAGCTTTGTTTGATATTGATAGGTAGTTTGTTCCAGAGTATGGGTAGTCTCTGGGACAGGAATCTATCCCTCCAGCATGTTCTTTTTATTGTGGTGACAAGGTTTAGGTCCCTAGAGCATGTAGCTCAGAGGGATTGGGATTTCTTTACGTGGAGCATGTCCAACAGCTCTGGGTTTGACATAGCTTTGTATGTTAGGCGATATGCGACAGAGTAAAGCTGGAGTTTTTTGAGACGGTCTGCGTAGGGCATCTGTTTGAGGCCGGTAATCCTCTTTGTGAGGTATTTCTGTGGCCTTTCCAGTTGTTGTAGATGTCTTGTGAGGTACATACCAAAAGGGGAATTGTACTCTATAATGGGTATAATGAGTGATGAGTAGAGGGGAACAGTGACCTCTTTTTTCCTAGATGAGAAATCTTTTGTGATTAGGTGTGCCACGTAGAAGGATTTCCTGACTACTGTGGTGATGTGATTATCAAAGGAGAGACTACTGTCCACCTGTGTCCCAAGGTCTCTTATCACACTTTCAGTGTTAAGTAGACTACCGCCAATGTGGTAGTTCATGGGTACAAAGTTTTTACCAAAAGGGATGACAATGCACTTTTTGGCATTGAGCTTGAGGCCATGGCTTTGACACCAGGCATCTGTCTCAGTGAGGCCCTTTTGTAGGATGTCCACATCGTTAGGAGTTTTGATTATGGCTCCTTGTTTGCAGTCATCTGTGAACTTTGTTAGCCAAAGACCTTCTGTGTTAGCCTGTACTTCAGAGAAGTAGATACCAAACAGGAGAGGACCTAGTACTGAACCCTGTGGCACTCCACTTGTCACTGGTCTGAAGTTGGATTTAGAGTCTGCTACTTTCATAGTGTGGGTTCTGTCAGTGAGCCAGTTGGCAACACATCTTGTGACATAGGGATTTATACCTAGTTTAGTGAGTTTGTCTATAATTTCAGAGTGGGGGATGGTGTCGAAAGCCTTGGCAAGATCTAGATAGGCTTTGGTGACCTCTTCAAAGAAGTCTGTCAGGTTTAGGAGACATGATCTGCCTTTTACAAACCTGAACTGGCTAGGGTCCAGAGTTTGGAGATTACCAATGTCATTGTTTATAAGTTCCATGATGATACGCTCCATAGCCTTGCAGACTAGGCTCATCAGGCTAATGGGCGGTAGTTCCCAGGATCCGTGGTGGCTCCCCCTTTGTCGAGTGGGATAACCATTGCTGTGCACCATTCAGTGGGCACAAAGCCTGAGGTGAGGCTATGATTGAACATGGTACTTAGGTGGGGTGCCAGTTCATTCTGTAGTTCATGTAGAACACAGCCTGGGATGTTGTCAGGTCCCATGGATGCTGTGTTCTTGGCTTTGGAAAGTGTGTTTTTTACCTCTGCAGCCATGATTACAGGTGCTTTGCATTCTTCCGGTATAGAGATGGGCCCTTTAGGGGATGAGAGAGGGGTAAAATTAGCACTAAACCTATCTGCCAGGATGTTGGCAATATCAGTTGGTTCTGTATATTTAGTGCCATTCTGCTGTAACTAAGTGTTGCCATTGAGATTCTTGACATAGCTATATAATGCTTTGTGGTTGCCTTTAGAATCAGTGGTGATTTTGTTTTCGTAACTAGCTTTGGAGGATTTTATGAGGGATCTCAGCTTCTTACTGAGGCTGACCACGGAGTTCCTGCAATCATGGGATTTTACTCTTTTTTGCAACAGTTTCTTTCTTCTGTTGTAAAGTTTGTTTATAGCAGGGGACCACCGGATTGGCTTTCTTTTTTTGGAGGATAGCATCTTGGTTCTGTTAGGGATTGCATGATCCATGCACTTGTGTAAGTGCTTATAAAGTGCAATTGTATAGGATTCAGCAGTCATATCTCTATTGTCCGTCAGCATGGGTGTCATGAAGTTTGCCACTTCTGTCTTAAGAAGCGTGAAGTTGGCTTTGAAGAAATTTTTTAGGGTGGTTTCCCTAATGGGGGGGGGGTTGGGATGTAGATGTCTAGGGTTATTTGCTTGTGGTCGGATCTGACCAACGAGGAATTGACCTCTGGTGTGGAACACCGGTTGCCCATGTTGGTAATGACCAGATCTAGGATATTGCTACCCCTGGTGGGGGTGTGGATAAGTTGATCCAAGGCATTGGAATTTATGAATTCCAGAAAACGTTGAGCACAAGAGATGGTACATGAGTAGTTTTCCCAGTTAATGGTGGGGTAGTTGAAATCACCCATTATTAGGGTGTTAGGTTGTATTCTAATATTTTCCAGTGTATCAAGAAATGAGGAGTGGGAGTCCTGGAGCATGGTGGGGGATCTGCAGCAAGCTATAATTTGCATTGTGGTCTTGCCCAGAGCTAGTTGCACTTGGATAATCTCAGATGCATTATGCTGAGCAACTAGCCTGGAGGTGTGGATATCCTTAATGAATATGGACATGCCTCCGCCTTTAGTGCTTCGGTCCATGTTAGGTGACTGAAAGGTGTGGTATGAATTATAGCCTGGTAATGCAGGGGTGCTCTCTGGAGCCTTGAACCAGGTCTCTGTCACTGCACAGATGTCGATGTTCTCCATTTTAAGGAGTGCCTTGAGTGAGTGCATTTTGAGGTTTAGACTTCTAGTCTAAACCCTCAGATTTTGCTTGCTTGTACCTGTTATGGTGGTGAATTTGTCATTTGAATCTTGCCTAAAAAAGGCACTATAGGGGTGGCAAGAGCCTTAGCCAGTATCCGGAATCCCTAGGGTGACAGGTGCAGGCCATCTCTGGCAAAGCATCGTGGTTTGTCAATTATGTCATCCCAGGCAGACAGATACTGGATCCCCTTAGAATGACAACAGAAGCTTAGCCAATTGTTGAAGTCAATCATTTTGTCCTTGTATTGTGGTAGCATTCTGGGTGATGGCAGGATGCTACTCAGGGCTAGGGTCATACCTGCCTGAGCTACAAGATCAGAAAGCTCCTCCGTGTCTCTTTTCATGTAGTCCAGGGAAGTACTTCTCAGGTCATTCACACCAACATGGACAATGACAGAGTCATATATGTACTTGCTGTGGAGTGACCTGAGTGCATGCACTACGTGGCAGATCCTGGCAACTGACAGGCAGCTGACAGTAACTTTCTCCTTGTTTAGCCTGCTAAGTGGAACATCAGTGTGCCTGACTATAGAGTCACCTGTGACTAGAGTGTTGGGTACGTTGTTATGTCTTATGGGCTGTGGTTGAGTGGCACACTGAGTGTGTGGGCTATGTGTCATTTGGGTTGTGTTGGGGGGGTGGAGGTTGCTTGCGTTTCTGCTTTGGATGTCCCTGTTGCTTGGGTAGATTTTTTTGAAAGCCTCCACGAATGTAGGTGTGTGTTTTGTGTTTCTATGTATGTGTTTTGGTGGTGTAGGTTTTGAGGGACTATGTGATGAGTGTGGTGTGGTGCAAGTGTTTACTTTCTCCTCTTTACTGACTAGTCCAGTCTTGGGTGAAGAGAGCTTTGGTTCCAGTTTGGTTATATAAGTGCATCTCTCACAGGTTGTAGTGTTGGGTGGTAGGAGGAGAGGGTTGTCTGTGTACATGAGGCAATTGCTGCATTGCCCCAAGATGCCCTGATTCATCAGGTAGACAGGAGAAAACACCGGAGCTGACCCTTAGACATCCCTGGATAGGTGCTTATTTATTAAGTACTAAAAACTGTTTTCCTCTAAACAAGTGAGGAAAGTTGAGTGCTGTAGTAATTTGTAGCTTATTTAGTGCTTACAATGAGTTCTGAACAAGTGCTGAGCTCAAAGAAACAGAGTTGAGTACTGAAACTAGAAAATTGGCTAGTTCTAAGAAACAAAATTAAGCTAGAAGGCTTCCCTCCAACACAGAAAGGCCTGGGGGCTCAGAAGCTTACAAACAGTCCTGGGTACAGGAAATCTGTATCTGGACTAGACAACTTATAGGAAAGGCAGGAAACAAGCTTAGAATTTTTTTTTTTGTAAAGTGGAAAGGAGGAGCAGAAGCTATCTGCGTTGGCCTTGTCAAATGTTCTCCCTGGAGTAGGTAGAATGAGGTAATGACACTAGACTGAGAGAAGTGTCCCAGATCAAATTTACAGTAGGGGCGGGCAACTGCAAAACCACCAAGTATAAAAACGGGATATCAAAAGGGAGGGAGGATAAGAAACAAAAATTAGAACAAACAAATCCAACCAGATGCTTAACAAGTGTAGAAAATTCTACTTAATACGCCACACACAGTGAGTAAAATAAAAGTGCTATAAATAACTCAGAAATAAGCAAAAAACAGGATACTTAATGTTATATATCACAGATTTGTTAGCTCAGAGCCCTTCCTCTGACTTCCTCCGATTAGCTCAGTGTGAAATGGCAGAAACAATCACAAGTTAACTTCTTAAGTAACAAAGCTGAAACAACTTTAAAAAAAGCTTGAAAGAACCAATGAGGTGCTTACTCCAAGGCGTAGTCCAGGCAACCCCAGTCAGCCAATGACCACAAACAATTCACTCTCACTGAAATGCTATACTGGCCTTGGCTAAGCTATGATGGCCTGGGACATGTGCTCAGACACACAGCCTCTACTAACAAACAACTAGACCCAAGACACAAGCCTGAACATGGACAATGCTACACTACCAACACTACTTAAGAAGAAAAAACTGCAGAAATGTTTAAACAGATAAAGGATCAAGGAGACTCTAGAGAATGCTTTTAAATACAAACAAGTTATATGATACACTCCTAGCAGGAAATCAGAACAAACAAACCCAACCAGATGCTTAACAAGTATAGAAAATTCTACTTAATACCTCACACACAGTGAGTAAAATAAAAGTGCTATAAATAACTCAGAAATAAGCAAAAAAAACAGGATACTTAATGTTATATATCACAGATTAGTTAGCTCAGAGCCCTTCCCCTGACTTCCTCTGATTAGGCCAGTGTGAAATGGCAGAAACAGTCACAAGTTAACTTCTTAAGTAACAAAGTTGAAACATGAAACAATTTAAAAAAAAGCTTGAAAGAACCAATGAGGTGCTTACTCCAAGGCGTAGTGCAGGCAACCCCAGTCAGCCAATGACCACAAACAATTCACTCTCACTGAAATGCTATACTGGCCTTGGCTAAGCTATGATGGCCTGGGACATGTGCTCAGACACACAGCCTCTACTAACAAACAACTAGACCCAAAACACAAGCCTGAATATGGACAATGCTACACTACCAACACTACTTAAGTAGAAAAAACTGCAGAAATGTTTAAACAGATAAAGGATCAAGGAGACTCTAGAGAATGCTTTTAAATACAAACAAGTTATATGATACACTCCTAGCAGGAAATCAGAACAAACAAACCCAACCAGATGCTTAACAAGTATAGAAAATTCTACTTAATACCTCACACACAGTGAGTAAAATAAAAGTGCTATAAATAACTCAGAAATAAGCAAAAAAAAAAAACAGGATACTTAATGTTATATATCACAGATTAGTTAGCTCAGAGCCCTTCCCCTGACTTCCTCTGATTAGGCCAGTGTGAAATGGCAGAAACAGTCACAAGTTAACTTCTTAAGTAACAAAGTTGAAACATGAAACAATTTAAAAAAAAGCTTGAAAGAACCAAAGAGGTGCTTACTCCAAGGCGTAGTGCAGGCAACCCCAGTCAGCCAATGACCACAAACAATTCACTCTCACTGAAATGCTATACTGGCCTTGGCTAAGCTATGATGGCCTGGGACATGAGCTGAGACACACAGCCTCTACTAACAAACAACTAGACCCAAAACACAAGCCTGAATATGGACAATGCTATACTACCAACACTACTTAGGTAGAAAAAACTGCAGAAATATTTAAACAGATAAAGGATAAAGGAGACTCTAGAGAATGCTTTTAAATGCAAACAAGTTATATGATACACTCCTAGCAGGAAATCAGAACAAACAAACCCAACCAGATGCTTAACAATTGTAGAAAATTCTACTTAATACCTCATACACAGTAAGTAAAATAAAAGTGCTATAAGTAACTCAGAAATAAGCAAAAAACAGGATACTAAATGTTATATATCACAGATTAGTTAGCTCAGAGCCCTTCCTCTGACTTCCTCTGATTAGCTCAGTGTGAAATGTGTATTATATGTTAATCTTTTATTTAAGTTCTTTAGAAGGACTTTTTAATCATAGCATACCTAAAAAAATCAATGATAATAAACAATTATTTTATTTATATATTTTATTGAGCTGAGTAGAACAGTGACCAATTTAGACTTTTTTCAGATTCAGCCTGAGAGAATAAAGATATAAATATACAATCAGATAAATGCTCAATATACGTCAAAAAGCATAGCAGAAATATTAGCTAAAAAAAGACTAAAATACAGAATCAAAGCTGTAAAAGTGAGAAGGCAGGCAAGGCCAGCTACCGATAAAATGGGAGGACTAGCTCAGAAGCTCTTATTTATATTTTAGTTTTATATTGTACATTCAGTTATGTCCCAAACAGTATTTTAAAACTAGAGATGGAGTCCAAAAACTTGCAGAAACTTGTTAAACAGATTACACATTTGCACATTTTTTGTGGATCAGTCCTTTCTCATATTCAGTTGTTTGGATTTAGTGAAAACATATTTACAATGATGGGCTGATCTATGCAGGATGCCTACAGTAGCTATCAATACATCTGAGTGTATGTCTAGAAACAATATGAAAAATAATACCATAAAATGACAACTATTTTTATTTTTATTTATATTTTATATTATGATAACTACCTTAGAAGTAGATAAATGAATGCAATTGATTTATGATGCCAGCCATAATATCTGTGTCTGTATCTTGGATATTTGGTACAGTAGAGGTCAAAGATAGCTGAATGCAACTGTATCAGTGGCATAGAATAAGTACTTGACTACAGCCTATTCATCCCAAGTTCATGTAGTGGTTTTGGATGCTTGGCACATGAATGTGGGAGGCAGCTGATGATCCTGGGGGAGGACATGTGTTTCTCAATTGGTATGAGCCATGTTTCAATGAGATGATTTTTATTTCTGCAGAGATTGTGCTTGTTGACTGATATTGGTGAATTGTAATGACAGATGTCCAAGTGGCCTTTTATGGCTGAAATCTTCTGAAATGGGTAGTTTTGTCATTATTGGTTCATAAGTTTGATTTGTTGCTTACAGGGAATGTAATCTAATATAATCAGCAAGATGTGTATAGTTTAGGTGACAGGAAGGGCTCAGTGATATAAATGTTATATATATTTTATTACTGCTTTTAGAGTAGTTCTGGTATTGCTCAACTCAGTATGTAGGACAATATTTCTGACTTTTTGTATTTGTTTATTTACAGACACAACAGTATGCTACAATATTTATGTCAAAAAACACTACTGAGCATGTAAAAAGCACCAACAAGTGAACCAGGAATCCAGGATGCCTATGGTATAATGCAAAAACAATCCATCTTTATTTGAACAACCAGTTTTAGCGCTTTCATCTCTCTTACAGAGACTTCATCAGAAACAAGGTGCTGTAATTAATGAAACCTTTAAATACTGTTCCAATTAATGACATCATATAATTAATACAAAATTTGAAACGATCGATACTCTTTTATTAAAAAAGCCTGTTTTAACTGACTGCTAACCATACTAGAAATTCTATTGGCACTAAAAGGGTCTCTTACATGTGAATAATATATTAAAAATTCATGTTCATGTTGTGAACAGATAAAATTAAAATGTTAAATCATATATATATGCACAAAAATGCAGATATACGCATGTATAATATTTCTAAGAAAAAATATAACAATATAAATTTTGTACAATGATATTCTTGTTAAAAAATACTAAAAAAATATTCTTAAAAATTGTAAATGCTTTAAAAATACTATAAAATTTAAATGTGAGTTATCTTAACTGTCTCATCTAATGACTTACAAATGGTTTGCCCTTTCAACAAGTAAAGGTACCAAGGATACTGAATCATTAAGACCTGGGGGTAACACAGAGGCAAGTCTAAACTGCCACTGGCTTTCTTTCTTTTTTAAAAGATTTTTCCAGTCACCACCCCTAGTGTCTATATTAACTGTTTCCAAGATGCCAAACAAAAGTTTTACAAAACCTTCACACACTATACTGTGTTTATAAAGGGCATTTGTACTTTTACAGTTTTTTATATCGTTTAGATGTTCATAGATTCTGTTTTTAAACGGACGTTCAGTCTTACCCACGTAAAAGTGTTTGCAGGTATAACATGAAGCCAAATAGACAACACCCCTAGTATTACAGTTACCTTTTGATAAATGTACCCTACTTTTCGTAAAATTGTCCAACACTAAGGTGGATTTGATATTGATGAAAGAACAATACCACATCTTCTAGTACCCTGCTTGTCAGAAAAGGTGTTGCCTGTCTTATGTTCTAATAATTGTTTCATGTTATAACCTACTCTGTTCACGAATCTGGGTTTGCTCCCCAACTTTTGATATATAACATCGTTGGTTCTGAAGATGTTCCAATTTTTTACAAAAATATTTTTGATAACTGTTGTTCTAAAATTGTATGTCAGGACACAGGCAGTATTAAAATTACTAGTAGTTGATAATTCATTTCCACTTGTATTATCTCCTATTTTTAATATTGTCTCTGAAGAACCAAGTAAGGGTAAGTATTTATGCCCCCATTGATTATAAATATCCTGCAAAATGGAATTAATAAAGTCCCTAGGGTACCCTATTTCTAAAAACATTTCCCTTAAAAAAATAATTTCATTGTCCAAATCTTCCTTGTTAGAGGTCATCCTGGCAATTCTAATAGCTTGCCCTTTAATAATACTGACCTTTTGTGCTAAGGGATGGTTACTTTCAAAATGTAAATAAGAATTACAGAATGTTTTTTTCCTAAATATTTTAGATTTAAATCGTTTGTTTTGGTTATCTTTAATTATAGAAGTATCTAAGTAACTGATACTAGATGTACTATACTGAAAGGTAAAAGACAAAAAGTCAGTACTAGAATTAATGTAATCTAAAATCCTAGAAATGTCCTCTACCAAACCTCCCCAAAGGATGAAAATGTCATCCAGGTAACGGAGATAAAGTTTGATATTAGACCAAAATGGACCTTCGAATACATCTTTTGTCTCCCAGCCTAATAATATAGTATGGTTAGCAGTCAGTTAAAACAGGCTTTTTTAATAAAAGAGTATCTATCATTTCAAATTTTGTATTAATTATATGATGTCATTAATTGGAACAGTATTTAAAGGTTTCATTAATTACAGCACCTTGTTTCTGATGAAGTCTCTGTAAGAGAGATGAAAGCGCTAAAACTGGTTGTTCAAATAAAGATGGATTGTTTTTGCATTATACCATAGGCGTCCTGGATTCCTGGTTCACTTGTTGTGTTTTTCACTACTGAGCATGTAGTCAAAATATGTGTGGGTGGGATAAGAGGCTTAGTGAGATATATTTTATTGCTGATTTTTGGCATTGCTCAATCAGGTGTTATTACTTGCAGACTAGTACCAGCATAGAGCTACCATATATTTTGGGCAATATTCCTGGCTCTGTCACTACTGTATAAAATTTAGGTACAAGGAATTGCTCAGTAATATATAAGTGTTATACTATTTTTACTGAATTACTCTGGTCTTCTCCTAACACATGGTAATGAGTCTGTTACACCTGCACCAGGTAATATAATGAATGCCTACTCAACAGGTTATGTGCAGCAATTATCACCTATGTCTGAGCATGCAGAACTATGCAGCAATGACATGCAGGTAATTATCACATTAACAATAAGTGCAGTTACAGTACAACACTGAGTCATTACCACTTCTCAGGTGAAACTCTCAGCAGCTGTCACTGTTATTCACATAAGTAGAAGTCATTATCACATAGATGAATGCACAAGCCAGATTTGGGTTTTTGTCTACGTGCAGTCATTTCAAGCCTCCCCACCATCTTTTTTTCTGTCATTTTTACAATTTGATTGATACACAGTAAAGTCCCCATTGTGGTTATATTCTTCATATTTTTGTGAACTACTGCAATTGAACATCATATCACTGGGCTGCTTTCCTGGATATGCATGGTTTCAAGGGTACCACTCTCATGCCTTCACTGCTTCCCCAAAAGGCCACCTGCCAAAAGAAAGAGTCTTGGTACATTTTTTTTTTTTTTTTTGGTGATGTGGCCTTTCATTCCCCCTCCACTCTGGTACAGTAAATGTATGTAGGTCAGACAGGAATTATTACATTACTTCTGTCCTTGATCCCTGATGTCCATTGTTGAATGGACACATATAAAGAGAAAAGGCAGAGGTAAGGTAGACTGCTGACACTGAAGGAGGTCATTAGGACTTAGGTTATGAGAATTATGACATTTTTTCATATTTTGGTAAATAACTTTGCTAGAGAAGTTGTCAGCATGCTAAGTAATACCTCATTTTGAAGACAGTATCAGTATGTAAAGCATGGTAAAAGAACTGTGATTGTATGTTGTACACATGCACATATATCACAGTTTGTTTAGGACTCAGGTTATGGACATTTTTTTTTTAATGTTTTGGTAAATAACTTTGCTAGGGAGCATTTAATTGCGCCAAGTGATACCTCATTTTGAAGACAGTGTTAGTCCTTACAACATGATAAAAGAACTGTGTATGCTGTACACATGTACACATATTACAGGTTTTTAGGACTAAAGTTATGAAAATTATGATTTTTTTTTCATATTTTGGTAAATAACTTTGCAAGTGAGCATGACAATGTATTACGTAATACCTCAGTTTGAAGACAGTATTAATAGTTACAAAATGGTAAAAGAACCGTGTCTGTATGCTGTATACATGTACAGATATCAAAGTTGTTTAGGACTTAAGTTATTGAAATTATGATTTTTTTTTCATATTTTGGAAAATAACTTTGCAAGGGAGCATGTCAATGTCCCAAATAATACCTCATTTTGAAGACAGTGTTACTCCTTACAACATGGTAAAAGAACTGTGTCTGTATGCTGTACACATGTACAGATATCACAGTTTGTTTAGTCTTGTAGGATTATGAAAATTATACATTTGCAATATTTCTCATTATTATGCCAATATTTTGCAATGGAGCATGGTAGTGACACAAATGATGCATCATTTTGAAGCGGACATTGAGCCACACAACTTGTACACTGATATGTAGTCTCTGTCTTTTACAGGTGATGAGATATTATGCTTTGTTTATCGATTATGACAAATATTATATTAATCATATTTCTGAGGATATCTCTGTAAAGGAGCATCAGACAGGAATGGTTAAGGTATCACTTTAAAGCTGACATTCATACAAACAAATTAATTACAAATTCTATGGGTCTACATGGTACATTCACCAAGATCTTGTGATTTGTTTTGCCAAAAAGGTAAAAAATATGCACAATATCAGCATTCCTTGGCAAATATTTAATAATGACTTAGATACACACTATCAACATTTACACTGTTGGAAAGGTCAGTGTCTGCTGAACAACGTTTATATTTAAATTTTTAGTCTAGCTCTAATAGTTAAAGAGTTATGGACATTTGTTTTCTGTATGGTATTAAAAATGGATTATCTGAGCTCAGGCTGCACTGTTGTTCCTATATGGAAGTAAGCAGGCAGCATTTCCTGAGCTGCTGCAGAGGGAAGGAATTAAGTGAGAACCTGGCAAAATTTCAAGCCCCCATAAACCCTGAGAACACTGCTGCCTTTGCAGAACTGTTCACAGAAACCCTCTACAAGCATATTAATAGCTGCATAGAGGTAGCTGTACCCACCAGGAAGAAGTACAGAACTAACTAAAAAAGCAAGCCACCCTGGTGGAATCACAAAATCAATAGGCTGTATAACAGAAGGAAAAAAATCATGGCAAAAATTAGGAGGTGCAGCACCCCTCAGGATAAAAGGACTCAACAAACTAAACAAACAACTCAGAGGGCAAATAAAGTCCACCAAAGCCAAATTTGAGGTAAGTTTGATCTCCCAGGCCAATGACAGCCACAAAGCATTCTTTAGCTATGTCTGCAATCTCAAAGCCAATATACAGTTGTGGGCACAGTGCATTGTAAATGGAGCCACCTATACTGAGTCAGAAGATATAGCAAACCTCCTGGCTAATAAATTCACCTCCAACTTTACCCCTCTCTCCCCCTCAACCTTCCCTCAGGAAATATCATCAAATATAACTCCACCTACTATCATTAGAGAACAGGTCCTTAATACTCACGCTTATGTGAGTAATCACAAAATCATCATTTTTGAAATCCCACCCCTTCAATTATTTAAATTTATTGGCCATCCTACAGTATTTCATAGTACCAAAATACAGAAGTGCCCACCCCTTTCAATCCATCTTGCTGTTTTAAAAATAGTAACTCTCCACTAAACCTTAACTTTTTAAACAGGTAAAACTCAAGTTACCTACTTTCACATCTAACTTCTCTAGTGCACACTGCAGAGTGCATTCTTTTCAATCTTACCTTTAAGCATCCCTGTGACTAGCACTTTCTCTAATACCTGCTGGAAAGCACTAGGAAGCCTTAAACTCATACAAACACTGAACTCTCCTTGTTAACAAGGAGAAATTAATAGTAGGCACTAAACAGCCTATAATTGCAAAGTACCTTGCTAAGGAAACAGCTCCTATACTTTACAAAGAAAAAAAAAAGCCCCAAACCAGGCATGTTCAACGGTCAGCTTCCGTTGATTTCTCCTGTCCACCTGGTGAATCTGGGCATACTGGGGCAATGCAGCAATTGCCTCATGTACACAGACAACCCTCTCCTCCTACCACCTAACACTACAACCTGTGAGAGATGCACTTACATAGCCAAAATGGAAGCAAAGCTCTCTCCACCCAAGATTGTGCTAAACAGTCAAGAGGAGAAGGTTAACACCCACACTACACCTCAAGCAACACATAGCCCTTCTAAACCCACACCACCAACACCCACATATAGCAACACTAAATCCACATATGCAGAGGCCCTTAACTGTAACCTGCCCAAGCAACAAAGACCTCTGAAGCTGAAACGCAAACAAACACCAGTCACAACCAATGTGTCACATAGTTCACAACACCAGTGTGCCACCCAGCAACAGCCCCTAAGGCAAGACAATGTACCTAACACTTTAGTCATAGGTGACTCTATAGTCCGGCACACTGATGTCCCTCTCACCAGGTTGAATAAGGAGAAAATTACAGTCAGCTGCCTGTCGGGTGCCAGGATCCGCCACATAATGCATGCACTCAAGTCACTCCACAACAAGTACAAATATGACTCTGTCATTGTCCATGTTGGAGTGAATGACTTGAGACGTACCTCCCTGGACTACATGAAAAGAGACATGGAAGAGCTCTCGGATCATGTGGCTCAGGCAGGTATGATCCTAGCCCTGAGTAGCATCCTGCCTTCGCCCAGAATGATACCACACTATAAGGATAAAATGATTGACTTCAACAATTGGCTAAGCTTATGGTGTCATTCAAAGGGGATCCAGTATCTGTCTGCCTGGGATGACATGATTGACAGACCACGATGCTTTGCCAGAGATGGTCTGCACCTGTCGCCCCTGGGATTCAGGTTACTGGCTAAGGCTCTTGCCACCCCTATAGTGCCTTTTTTAGGCAAACTTCAAAGGACAAAACCACCACCGTAACAGGTACAATGATGCAAAATCTGAAGGTAATGCTACTCAGTGATAGAAGTCTAAACCTCAAAATGCACTCTCTCGAGGCACTCCTAAAAATGGAGAACATTGATATCTGTGCAGTAACTGAGACCTGGTTCAAGGCTCCAGAGAGCACCCCTGCAATACCAGGCTACAACTCTTACCACACTTTTTGGCCACCAAACCAGGACCGAAACACAAAAGGTGGAGGAGTGTCAATATTCACCAAGGATATTAACACCACCAGGCTAGTTGGCCAACACAATGTGTCTGAAATTCTCCAAGTGCAACTAACACTAGGTAAGACTGCAATCCAAATTGAAGCTTGCTACAGATCCCCCACCATACCCCAAGATTCTCACTACACCTTTCTAAACATACTGGAAAATATTAAGATAGAACCAAACACCCTAATACTGGGTGATTTTAACTACCCTGCCATTAACTGGGAAAACTACTCATGTCCCAACACCTTTGCGCAACGGTTCTTGGAATTCATAAATTCCAATGCCCTGGATCAACTAATCCATAGTCTTACCAGGGGCTCCAATATCCTAGACCTGGTCATTACCAACATGGGAAATCAATGCTCCATACCCATGGTCACCCCCTCGTTAGTCAGGTCTGACCATAAGCTAATCACCCTTAACATCCACATCCCACCCCACCCCCAGTAAAGAAACCACCATAAAAAACTTCTCCAAAGCCAACTTCATGCTACTCAAGTCAGAAGTGACAAACTTCATGACACCCATGCAGACGGGAACTGAAACTGCTGAATCCTACACTAAGGCACTGTATGAGCACATCCACTCATGCATGAATCGTGCCATCCCAAATAGAACAAAAATGCTCTCATCCAAAAAAAGGAAGCCAATCTGGTGGTCCCCTGCCATAAACAAACTTTACAACAAAAGGAAGAAACTTTTGCAGAAAAGAGGAAAATCCCAGGATGCAAAAAACTCCCTTACTAGCCTCAGTAAGAAACTGAGATGCCTCATAAAATCCTCCAAAGCTAGTTATGAAAATAAAATTGCCAAAGATTCCAAAGACAACCACAAAGCATTCTATAACTATGTCAAAAATCTAAATGGCAATGCTCAGATCTGCTCTGAGCTAAAACAGAATGACATTAAATATACTGATCCAAAGGATATTGCCAATATCCTGGCAGATCGATTCAGTGCCAACTTCACCCCCCTCTCACCCCTAAATGGCCCATCTCAATACCAGAAGATTGCCAAATTCCAGTAATAACGGCCACACAGGTACAAAACGCACTCTCTAAAGCCAAGAATACAGCATCCATGGGACCAGATGACATCCCGGGCTGTGTACTACATGAACTACAATATGAACTGGCACCCCACCTAAGTGTCATGTTTAATCATAGCCTCACCTCAGGTTTCATGCCCACTGAGTGGCGCAGAGCTACAGTTATCCCAATCCACAAGGGGGATCCACCTTGGATCCCGGAAACTACCGTCCCATCAGTCTGACAAGCCTTATCTGCAAGGCCATGGAGCGTATTTTCATGGAACTTATAAACAAAGATATTGGCAACCTTCAAACACTGGACCCCACCCAGTTTGGGTTTGTGAAGGGCCGATCTTGTCTCCTGAACCTGATTGACTTCTTTGAATCAGTCTCCAGAGCCATGGACAAGGGTAAGGTGGTCCACACAGCCTATCTAGACCTTGCCAAGGCCTTTGACACCATCCCCCACTCTGGAATCATAGATAAACTTACTAAGTTGGGCATTAATCCCTATGTCACCCAATGGGTTGCTAAATGGCTTACTGATAGAACCCACACTATAAAAGTAGCTGACTCCAAATCCAGCTCCAGACAAGTGACAAGTGGAGTACATCAGGGTTCAGTCCTGGGGCTGCTCTTGTTTGGCATCTACTTCTCTGAAGTACAGGTCAACACTAAGGGACTCTGGCTAACAAAGTTTGCAGATGACTGCAAACTGGGAGCCATTATTGAATCCCCAAATGATGTGGATACTCTACAAAAGGGCCTTACAGAAACAGATGCTTGGTGCCAGAGCCATGGGCTCAAGCTCAATTCCAAGAAATGTATTGTTATCCCCTTTGGGAAAAAACATGTATCCATGAATTACCATATAGGTGGCAGTACACTAAACACAGAAAGTGTGATAAGAGACTTAGGGACACAGGTGGACAGTGGTCTCACCTTTGATAACCACATCGCCACAACAGTCAGGAAATCCTTCTATGTGGCACACCTCATCATGAAGGGCTTTTCATCCAGAAAAAGGAGGTCATTGTCCCACTGTACTCATCCCTCATTAGACCCATTATAGAATACAACGCCCCATTTGGTATGTACCTCTCAAGACATCTGCAACAACTGGAAAGGCCTCAGAAATACCTCACTAAAAGAATCACAGGCCTAAAGCAGATACCCTACGCTGACCGCCTTAAAAAACTCCAGCTATACTCTGTTGCATATCGTCTACTCAGAGGCGATCTCTGCTTAACATACAAGGCCATGTCAAACCCAGAGCTGTTGGACATGCTACACTTAAAGAAATCCCAATCCCTCAGAGCTACACGCTCCAGGGATCTAAACCTTGTCATCACAATAAACAAAACATGCTGGAGGGATAGGTTCCTGACCCAGAGACTCCCCAGACTCTGGAATAGATTGCCCATACATGTCAAGCAGAGTGCCTCTTTGGACCTCTTCAAAAGGAACCTTGACGATTGGATGGGAGAAAGGAAATTCACCCTAGGGATCACGTCAGTCACCCTGCTAGACAGGGTTCCAGGAAAGCAAATAATGTGGGAAGAAATAGCCAGGGAATTGTTATGGCTAGGCTTGTATAGGCCCTAGGGCTGATAGCCTAGTACCAACCTATGAACCTATGAACCTATAAGACCAAGAACACTGCACCAATGGGCCCAGACAATATCCCAGGATGCCTTCTAAATAGCATGAAACATGACCTATCAGGGGCTCTGGAATTACTATTTAACTATAGTCTCAAAACAGGCTTTGTGCCTCATGAATGGAGAAAGGCAACAGTCATCCCTCTGCACAAAGGTGGGCCACGTATAGACCCTGGAAACTACAGATGCCTAAGTCTCACTAGTCTTATATGTAAAGCCATAGAAAGAATTATCATGGAGATGATTGACAGAGATATGGTAAACCTCCAAACATGGGACCCAACTCAGTTTGGTTTCGTTAAGGACAGATCATGCCTACTCAACCTGGTGGACTTCTTTGAGGAGGTCACCAAAGCAATGGATGAAGGCAAAATCATTCACACTGCCTACCTTGACCTGGCCAAGCATTTGACACAATACCCCAATCGGGCATTGTTGGCAAACACAAGAGGTTAGGCACAAACCATATGTCACCCAATGGATAGCCAACTGGCTCACGTACAGGACCCAGGAAGTTAGAATTGTGGAGTCCACCCCTACAACGAGGCCAGTCACAAGTAGAGTATCTCAGGGATCAGTCCTTGGACTGCTCCTTTTTAGAATTTACTTCTCAGAAGTCAAGGCCAATGTCAGTGGTCTCTGACTGACTACATTTGCAGATGATTGCAAATTAGGAGCTGTCATTGAATCTTACACTGACACAAATGTTCTCCAGGAGGGGCTGACACAAACAAACAATTGATGTCAGAGCAATGGACTAAAACTAAATTCCAAGAAGTGCATAATAATATCCTTTGGAAAGTCATCCATCCCTTATAACTATCATATTGACAACACACCCGTTAGAGTTGACCCAGCATCAGAGACTTAGGGACACACATAGATAGTAATCTAGCCTTTGGCCATCATGTGTCTACAGTAGTGAGCAAATCATTGTATGTTGCACAACTTATAAACAGAGGTATGCCATCTAAGTCCAAGGAAGTCACTGTCCCACTGTATTCGGCATTCATCAGACCTATCATTGAGTGCAATGCCCCCTTTAATATGTACCTAGCCAAGCATATCCAACGACTGGAATGTCCACAGAGGTTCCTCAGTAAAAGAATACAAGGCCCTATCCCTGTCTTCTGTCTTCTACAGGCTTTTGAGGGGAGATTTATGCCTGGCATACAAGGCATTGTCATACCCCACTCTGATGGACATCCTGCAAATCCATAAAACAAACAGCACCAGAATTACCCATTCTAAAGACTTAAACCTTGCCTGTGATATAAATAGGACCTGCTGGAGAGATAGGTATGTACCACAGAGACTACCCTGTCTATGGAACAGGCTCCCAATCCATGTGAAGCAGAGTTCCTCCCTAACCCAATTCAAGTGCAACTCCGACAATCAGATGAGAAAACAGAAATTCATCCCTGGTTTGGTACCTATGTCTCTAATGGACATGGCAACCTGTAAATGGTTCATCTCCAAGGCCCCTGCTTGTAAATGTTTCATCTTCCAACCCCCTGCTTACACTTATCAAGGGTATCATAGGTTCATAGGTTGGTACTGGGCTATCTGCCCAAAGGCATATATTAGTCCAGCCATGTTGTGTGGTGTTCACCGCCCCTTTAGTAGTTCCCGAGACCATTGTACTAGCAGCTAGTACCCTTGGCCCCTATCTAGTAGTGCTGTTGGTGTGATCCCTGGTGTGAACTTTCTGTTACCCATCCACTCATCAAGGTTCCTCTTGAAGAGTGATAGTGAGGGGCTCTGTCTTATGTAGATCGGGATCCTGTTCCATAGGAAGGAAAGTCTCTTCGAAGGGAATCTATCCCTCCAGCATGTTCCATTCATTGTTGTGTTGAGGTTTATATCCCTAGAGCATGTAGCTCGAGTAGATTTGGTTTTGCTAAGATGGAGCATGTTCAACAATTCTGGGTTGGACATGGCTCTATACGTTAGACAGAGATCGCCTCTGAGAAAGCAGTATGCAACAGAGAACAGTCTTAGCTTTTTCAATCGTGCTGCATAGGGCATCTGTTTGAGGCCAGTAATCCTCTTGGTTTGGTACTTCTGTGGTCTCTCCAGCTGCTGGAGATGTCTAGCCAGGTACATTCCAATAGGTGCATTGTACTCAATAATTGGACTGATGAGGGAAGAGTAGAGGGGCACCATTACATCCTTAGATCTTGATCAGAACTTGTCAGAGATTAGTTTGCTGTTCTGTGTGCTCTTAAGTGTACAAATGCTCTTATTTTGCACTTATTACTGCTTGTTAGTAGCCTGATTAATATTCTAAACAGCTTATATTTGGTGGTAGGTAGCACTTGTGCTTCAGGCCATTTATTTTACATTTAGGGATTTTGCAGACAATCCCTTATCAAACCCTGATGTTCATTGTGTTTCACTGCTGCAGTCATTACACTTGGGTTATCCTGCCGTCAGGTGGTCCCACAGTCAGCCAGAGTTCCAAAGTCTTGGTCCTGCATCGGTTGCTGTCGCTTCTTCCCTGACGTCAGTGCGCCAGTGGTATATAAGATGTAGCCGATGCCATTTTCTTCAGTCTTTCTTGCCATGCGGTGCCCAAAGCAAAAGCAGTTCGCAAGTGCCGGTTGGCCGACTCCTGAGATTTTCTATTTGAATTTCAGAACCGAAGTCTTCAATAAAGCTAAGTACCCCGTTGGGGAAACTTTTTCTTGCCTCAGACCGATGTCAGTAAAAGTTAATAATTGTATTTCTTGTGGGAAGCAAATACCTCATAAGGATTTTCACTCTTACTGTATTCCATGCCTAGGCCCAGACCACAACGTCACTAGTTGTCAGTTTTGTGCTAGATTTAACAAACGCACTATTAAACTTCGGTTTGACTTTGCTCGCCATTACTTTGGCCGAAGGTTCAATTATACCATGCCGTCGGAACAACCGATGACCGGAATACACAAAAAACACAAAGACAAGGATAAGGACAGGCATCTGAGGCCCAAAACTGATGATGCAGCTTCTTCTAGGCCAGTCGCCAGTTCTCAGTGAGGCGCTTTCGCAGCCCCTGACACCCGCTACCTCAGAGGCACAGGCTGCCTCCGACTCCCACGTGGAGATGACTAGGCCTCTGGAAACTCAAGGTATTGGGCCTACAGAAACTAACCCCTCAGATGGGTCCGGAGCCGCTGAGCAGGCATCGGCTTATGAGGGTGTTTTCAGACCTTCACAACTTACCATTAAATCTATAGCCAAGTCTAAAACTCCATTAAAGACAAAGAAGCAAGTACAGCATTCACCTGGACAGGCCTCCATACCTAAAAAACAGATGCTTAAAATGGCCGAAGACTTAATTATTCTGATCAGGGGTTCCCATCCCCCTCCAGGTAAAAAGCCTAGGCAGGATACAGACTATGATTCCTCTGACCAGGTTTCCATTTCTTCTGATTCCTCTTCAGACCAGGGATACTCTTTACCCCCCTATGAGGACTCTGATGCTGAAGAATCAATTCCTTCAGCCTCTCCTCCTGAGGATTACTCTTTTGGGGAAACTTTACATACCATGAGGAAGCATTTCCATTGGGAGGGCCAAGATTGCTCAGAATCCAAGAAAAGGCTCAGAGACTTTCTTTTATTGCCTCAGCACAGGCCCCTTGCTATTCCGCCAGTGTTAGATATTGTGGATGATGTGTTCTCTGAATCCAGTTTAAATCCTGATTCTTTTCCCCCTGCTCCAGTCAAGCCAGACAGGTACTACAAAGTCACTGACTCTCACAAATGTCTTTATAAAAACCCTGTTGCTGACTCAGAAACTATTTCTCAGGGTCCCAAAGGGGTAAAGGCTTCCACAGCTAAAAATCCAGTTCCCTCTGACAGGGATTCTAGAGCATTAGACAGATGGGCAAGAAAGTTTACACTTCTGCAACTTTAGCAGTGAGGGCTTTAAATTGCCAGTTTCACATGCTTAAATACCAACAATATTTAATGTCTCTGTTAAAACAGAAAATGATTATAAGTTCAGAACATCCTGACTATAAGGAAATGCAGGATTTATTGCTTGCAGCTGAACAAGTGGGGAAACATACTCTGCAATGTGGTTTTGATTCATTAGAGGCCTCTTGTAGAGCAGCAGTTACAGGATCTGTGATACGAAGGCATGCTTGGTTAAAAGAACAAGGTTTACCTGATCATGTTAAGGCAAAATTATTGGATGCTCTTTTACAGCAGGATATTTTATTTGGTGTTAAGGCAGAAGAGGTATTAAAGAAAATGGAGGATAAGGCAAAATCTATGCAAACTGTGAACGATTTCTTACAGGTACAGCCACCTCGATTTAGCAGAAATTGGGCCTCCAAAAACTGGTCCTTTCCAGTGTCAGACAGACCACAAAGAGGCAGATGCAGACGCCCAAGAGGCAGATCTCAGCCCCAAGGCTCTTACAGACCATGACAGTGGGGTACTTCAACCCCAAAAGGAGGGGAAGACAAGTCACAACCTTATAGGAAGCAGTCCCAATGACTTCCCCCTTCAAATGCCAAGCACTTACCTTTTGGAAGCTCCCTTAGGGGAAAAACTAGCACTTTTTTCACAAAATTGGCATATAATCACCCAAGACAAATGGGTTCTGAATATTGTGTCTCAAGGTTACAGGTTCCAATTTCACACTTTACCAAGGCTAAAAGGAATGGCAGACCTGCCACCAAATCAATGGGCAGAGGCACAAAAACAAATTACAGCCCTCATGGACATGAGAGCTATTCAAAAAGTGCCACAACAGGAACAAGGACAAGGATTTTACTCAAGACTTTTCCTGGTCCCCAGAAAGGACAAAGCCTGGAGACCCATACTGGACCTTTCTACTCTAAATACTTACCTGGATGTTCCGAAATTCAAAATGTTGACTCTTCAGCAGCTTCTTCCCATGCTGGGCAAGAAGGCTTGGCTTGTTACTTTGGACCTCAAGGAGGCATACCTGCATGTCCCTATCAGACAAAATTGCAGAAGATACCTCAGATTCATAGCTGGTTCAATGCATTATCAATTCTCTGCACTGCCCTTTGGCTTATCTACTGCGCCCAGGGTCTTCACAAAATGCCTGGCACCAGTAATTGCATTTTGCAGACAAAAAGGAATTCAAATATATCCATACTTGGACGACTGCCCTATTCAAGCAGAGAGCAAGGACATTCTTCTAAAGCATCTGGCATTTGTAAAAAGATTGCTAATTTGCCTAGGGTACACAGTAAACTAAAAGAAGTCAAAATTAGTGCCCTCACAAGAGATAATATTCCTGGGTGCCAGCTTAAATACAACGGTCCAGATGGATTATCTCACGCCAGACAAGCAAAGACAACTGACTCAGTACTTTCAATTGATGGCAACAAAAACCCAACTCCCTGCAAGAAAAAATCTGCAGGTCTTGGGGTTCATGGCATCCTGCATACTACTTATACCATATGCCAGACTGCATATGAGGAAATTACAATGGTACCTAAAAAGTGTTTGGACTCAACACTGTCACAGTTTGGAAGCAGTAATACCACTTATTCCCTGCCTACAACAGGAGTTTCGATGGTGGGCACAGGCATGTCACCTCAACAAGGGACAGCCTTTCACTTTACCCACAGCCAGGGAGACACTAACAACAGATGCTTCGGATTATGCCTGGGGAGCACACATGGCAGGAAAATGTATTCAGGGCAAGTGGGCCGCAGACCAAATGCATCTTCACATAAATCAAAAAGAGATGCTAGCTGTACAAAATGTCCTAACAGCTTTCAAGGACCTTCTGCATCCAGGACAACTATTACTAAAAACAGACAACACCACAGTTATGTGGTACATAAACAAGCAAGGGGGCATTCATTTTTATCCCTTCTGCAGACAAGCCATGACCTTGTGGGACACAGCTCTAACCTATCAAGTTCATCTGCAAGCTCAATTCCTGCCAGGAAAGAAAAATACTCTGTCAGACGACTTAAACAGAAACATCATGGATCCTCACGAGTGAAAATTAAATCCACAAGTATTCAGCACGATAACACAAAAATGGGGAAGCCCAGACATAGATCTTTTTGCCTCACCAATGAATTGCCAACTACAGAATTTCTGCACAAGGACTTACCACACACAAGCATGGAAAATGGATGCACTCTCATTCAGCTGGAAAAGCCTAAAAGTTTATGCCTTCCCACCACTGCCTCTCCTTTCAAAGGTACTCCTAAAAGCCAGACAAGAAAAGCCAAAAATTATTTTGATTGCCCCAGACTGGCCACGCCAGCACTGGTACCCAATCTTAAAGAACTTAGCTCAAGGCCCGCCATGGATTTTACCTCAAATTCTGCATCTTCTGACTCAACAAAACAATCAAATCCTGCACAGCCAGCTCAAAACATTAAACCTGGCTGCATGGCTGATTCCTTAGTCAAACAGACAACACCTCTCTCTAAGGCAGTTATGGATGTCATTTTGGAGGCCAGGAGGCCTAGCACCAGGAAATCCTACTCAGACAAATGGAAAAGATTCTGCGCCTGGAACCAGGCTCAAAGCTTTGACCCTCTTGTCCCAAATATTCCTCAGATATTACAATACTTAACTGAGATGCTGGACAAAGGCCTATCCTTTTCATCCATTAAGATCCACGCCTCTACCATCTCGGCTCATTACAACACAGATCCTCCTATTTTCTCTCATCCATTGCTAAAACAGTACCTCAGAGGGGCTAAAAACATAAGACTGCCCTGGAGAGCACCAACACCAACTTGGGACCTCAATTTTGTCTTGGAAAAACTAACTTTATCTCCTTTTGAGCCAGCCAATTCAGCAGAATTAAAATATGTGTCATGGAAAACTGCTCTGCTTCTGGCAATAACCTCAGCACGAAGAGTCTCAGAGTTACAGGCACTAATGGCAGTGGAGCCTTTCATCATTTTTCACCAAGACAGGGTTTCTTTAAGAACAAACCCTTCATTTATGCCAAAGGTGGTCTCCAGTGTGGCTCTTAACCAAACTATTCACTTGCCAACTTTTTATCCAAATCCCCAGAATAAAGGGGAGAGATTTCTGCATTCATTGGACATACACAGGCAATTACACTTCTACTTGGACAAAACAAAAGCTTTCAGGAAAACTGAGCAACTGTTTGTAGCATATGCTGCAGGATCACAGGGAAAGGCTATTTCAAAGCAGGCCATTTCAAAGTGGATAGGACAGTGTATCCGTTTCTGCTACACACAGCATGGGAAAACTGTACCTAGCAACATTAGGCCACATTCCACCAGGGCAACAGCCACTTCAACTGCCTTCCTTAGAGGAATACCTACCAAAGATATCCTGGAAGCTGCTACTTGGAGTTCAGTGCACACCTTTACCAAACATTATCACTTGCCTTTTTATTCTAAATCCAGAGCTGGCTTTGCCACTGCAGTGCTGCAGGGCCTCATAGCCACCCCAAATCCTCTATAGAACCAGCCACCCTACCTCAGCTTTGGGATTCAACCCAAGTGTAATGACTGCAGCAGTGAAACACAATGAACATAGTACAGTTTTGTACCTACCATAAATGTAGATGTTCGAATGTATTCACTGCTGCAGTCCAGGTTACCCTCCCTCCATCCCCTCTTTCTTAACTGGGATTTATCTATACCTTTCTACCCTATACCACCTATGTGGTGTATTTGCTGGTAACTGAAGGTTTTGGTTTTAACTTTTATGTATGTTTTATTAGCAATATGTATTGCCTACCTATTTGGGGGCACCTGCCATCTGGGGCAAGAAAAACTGAAGAAAATGGCATTGGTTGCATCTTATATACCCCTGGCGCACTGACGTCAGGGAAGAGGCGACAGCAACCGACGCCGGACCAGGAATTTGGAACTCTGGCCGACTGCGGGACCGCCTGACGGCAGGATAACCCAAGTGTAATGACTGCAGCAGTGAATACACTTGAACATCTACATTTATGGTAGGTACAAAACTGCACTTTCTCTGTAAGTCCGCCAAGTACTCAGTGCACTATGTCTGGACAATTCCCATCAGTTTCTCCTGTCAGCCTGGTTGACATGGGAAACTGCCTTATTTTCATGGACAGTCCCCTTTGCCTAGCACATAAGTCTTCTACTTGCGAGAGGTGCACCTACATCAGTAAGCTGGAATCCATGCTCTCTCACATCACAGTCAGTACTCTTGACAAAGAAGAGATTGCCAGTACAAGCACCACACCACCTACATCATAGAGCCACACACCCACCTATGTAGGGGTCCTCAACAAAAACTTACCTAAACAACAGAGACTCCTAAAACACACTCACAAACATTCCACACACAACACCAATCACATCACACACAGTAGTACATGCACCAGTGTCTCACAAACACAGCCCGTTAGGCAAAACAATAAACCAATGCAGCCCATAAGGCATAACAATAAACCAAACATACTAGTCATTGGTGACTCAATAGTGAGACACACCGATGTCCCCCTCACCAGGATCAACAAAGAGAAGGTCATGGTCAGCTGTTTGTCAGGCGCTAAAATCCACCACATCACACATGCACTCAAGTCTCTCCACAACAGGTACAAGTATGACTCTGTCATGTCCATGTTGGTGTGAATGACTTTAGACGTACCTCCTTGGACTATATGAACAGAGACATGATTGAGCTCTCAGAGTATGTGCTCCAGGCAGGTATGACTCTAGCCCTAAGCAGCATCCTACCTTCACCAAGAATGATACCACAATACCAACAAAAAATGTTTGACTTCAACAATTGACTTAGTTTCTGATGTCTTTCTAAGGAGATCCAGTATCTGTCTGCTTGGAATGACATGGTTGACAGGCCATGATGCTTTGTCAGAGATGGCCTACACCTGTCACTCCTAGGGTTCCGTATCTTGGCCAAAGCTCTTTCCTCCCCCATTGCCCCTTTTTTTAGGCCATGTCCCAAAGACAAATCTTCCAACATAAAAGATCTGTCAAAAAGCAAATTGAATGTCATGGTGCTCAATGCTAGGAGCCTTAATCTGAAAATGCACTCACTGGAGGCTCTCCTCACACTGGAAGATGCTGATGTCTGTGCAGTTATAGAAACTTGGTTCAGGGCTACAGAGAGCACCCCTGCTTTACCAGGCTATACCTCATTCCACACTTTCTGACCCCAACATGAGGTTGGAAAGACTAAGGGTGTGGAGTCTCTATCTTCATTAAGGACAGGCACACCTCCACCCTGGTTTACCAACAAGAAGCACTGGAATTACTCCAGGTGAAACTGACAATTGGCAAGACACCCATCCAAGTAATAGCCAGCTATAGACCACCCTCCATGTCTCAGGACAGCCACACCTCCTACCTGGACTTACTTGACTCCATCAAGATACCCCTAACAGCCTGATCTTTGGTGAATTCAACTATGCTGAACAGTACACCAGTGAAGTATACAAGCATCTGTACAACTGCATGGACTCAGCCATATCCAACAGAACTAAACATCCTCTATCAACAGGCTTTATAACAAAAGGAAGAAACTGTTGTCCAAGGGTAAAAAGGAACAAATTCCAAATAAGAAAAACTCCCTCCTCTGCCACAGCAAACAAATTAGATTACTAGTGAAAACTTCCAAAGCCAATTATGAGTTGAAACTAGCCTCCAAAACAGAGAAAAAACACAAGTCCGTCTTCAGTTACGTTACGAACCTCCATGGCAAAGCCCAAGTTTGTTCTGAACTAGTACTTAATGCTATTACTTACACTGATCTTGCTGACTTAGCCAACCTGCTGGCTGATAGGTTCAGTGCAAACTTCACCCCCTTATCACCCCCCAAAGGCCCAGTTGACATCCCCAATGCTTGTCCCAGATGTCACATCTCTGTAGATCAAGCGCTAAAGGCCCTATCCAAGGCAAAGAACACAGCTTCACCATCGAGCACCCTATTCAACCACAGCCTAACTACAGGCTTCATTCCAACAGAGTGGAGAACTGCCATCATCACCCCTTTGCACAAAGGTGGTGCCACTACTGACCTGGGAAACTATCGCCCCATCAGCTTGATAAGTCTGATCTGTAAAGTCATGGAGCGTATTATTATGGATCTCATAAATAAGGGTATAGGCAATCTCCAAGCACTCGACCCCACCTAATTCAGATTTGTCAGGGGCAGATCTTGCCTATTGAACCTAGCTGACTTCTTTGAGACTGTTACCAAGGCCCTGGATGAGGGAAAGTCAGTACATACAGCTTACCTTGACCTGGCCAAGGTCCCCCACTCGGGCATCATTGAAAAGCTAACAAGCAAGGCCATGGAACGTATCATCATGGAATTCATAAACAAAGACATTGGTAACCTCCAAACTTTGGATCCCGCCCAGTTCGGGTTTGTGAAAGGCAGATCATGCCTCCTGAACCTGATCGACTTCTTTGAGGCAGTCACCAAAGCCGTGGATGAGGGTAAGGTGATTCACACAGCCTATCTTGACCTTGCCAAGGCTTTTGACACCGTCCCCCATTCTGGAATTATAGCTAAACTCACTAAACTAGGTATAAATCCCTACATCACAAGATGGGTTGCCAACTGGCTCACTGACAGAACCCACACTGTAGAGGTTTCAGACTCCATATCTGACCTCAAAGCAGTGACAAGTGGAGTATCACAGGGTTCAATCCTGGGATCTCTCCTGTTTGGAATCTACTTCTCTGAAGTACAGCCTAACACAGAAGGCCTCTGGCTAATGAAGTTCACAGATGACTGCAAACTAGGAGCCATAGTCAAGTCCTCAAATGATGTGGACATCCTACAGAAGGGTCTCACTGAGACAGATGCCTGGTGTCAGAGCCATGGCCTCAAGCTCAATGCCAAAAAGTGCAGTGTCATCCCCTTTGGTAAAAACTCTGTACCCATGAACTACCACATAGGCAGCAATCTACTTAACACTGAATGCGTGATAAGAGACCTTGGGACCCAGGTGGACAGTAGTCTCTCCTTTGATAGTCACATTGCCACAGTAGTCAGGAAGTCCTTCTATGTGGCACACCTCATCATAAAAGGGTTCTCATCCAGGAAAAAAGAGGTCATTGTTCCCCTCTACTCGTCACTCATTAGACCCATTATAGAGTACAACACCCCTTTTGGAATGTACCTCACAAGACATCTGCAGCAGCTGGAAAGGCCACAGAAGTACCTCACAAAGAGGATTACTGGCCTCAAACAAATGCCCTACACTGACCACCTCAAAAAACTCCAGCTTTACTCTGTAGCATATCGCCTACTCCGAGGTGATCTCTGCCTAACATATAAAGCTATGTCATACCCAGAGCTGTTGGACATGCTACACCTAAAGAAATCCCAATCCCTCCGAGCTACATGCTCTAGGGACCTAAACCTTGTCACCACAATAAACAGGACATGCTGGAGGGATAGATTCCTGTCCCAGAGACTTCCTATATTCTGGAACAAGCTACCCATCTATGTCAAGCAAAGTTCTTCATTAGCACTCTTCAAGAAAAATCTTGATGAGTGAATGGGAAATAGGAAATACACTCCGGGGATCACTTCTATGTCTCTGCTGGACAGTGGCACAGGAAAATAACTTTCTTGGGTGGCATAAGCTATGGAACCTTGCTGGCTAGGCTTACGTAGGCCCTTGAGCCTATAGCCTAGTACATACCTATGAACCTATAACACAACTTGCTGTTAATCTCTCTCTAGTCAGATGGGTGGCCAACTGGCTCGCAGATAGGACCTACAAGGTCAGAATAGGTGCTGCCACCTCTGGCATCAGACCTGTCACTAACGGTGTTCCCCAGGGATATGTCCTGGGACCTCTACTGTTTGCCATATACTTCTCAAAGGACCAGGCAAAGACAAAGAGCCTGTAGCTGACCAAGTTTTCGGATGACTATAAGTAGTGCTATTGTCATTGACTCTCCATTTGATGTTAGCATACTGCAAGAGGGTCTCACAGCTACAAATAGCTGGTGCCAAAGTCATGGCCTTAAGTTAAACCAAAAAAATGTATTATCGTACCATTCAGCAAAAACATAGCCCCTACTGATTACCATATTAACAGCAGCCCCATAAGCACACAACCTGTGGTGCGAGACCTGGGTACTTAGGTTGACAACAATCTCACATTCGACCATCATGTGGCAGCTGTGGTCAGAAAAGCCTTTTACTTGGTTCATCTTATAAGTAAAGGGATTGCATCCAGAAAAAAGGAGGTTATTACCTCTCTGCACTTCTCCATTATTAGACCTATGATTGAGTATAATGCCCCGTTTGGTATGTACCGCTCCAAGTACCTACACCAACTGGAAAGGCTACAAAAATACCTCACAAAGAGAATTCATGGCTTCCAACCCTGTCCTATGTGGACAGGCTTAAATCACTATCACTCTACTTGGTATTATACAGATTGCTCAGAGGTGATCTGTGTCTCGCCTACAAGGCAATATCGGATCTTGACCTACTAGAGATGCTCCATATCCGTAAGTCTAACTCCTTGCACATTACCCACCCAATAGGCCTAAATCTCTGGAATAGACTTTCCATACATGCCAAACAGAGTACCTCACTGGCCCTCTTCAAATGCAATCTTGATGAGTGGATGGGGAAACCAGGAATTTGTCCCAGGGGTTCCACCTTTGTCCCTCACTGACTGGAGTGACAGATGCTGACTGAGGTTTCTTTTTTGGGGATAAATTCTTGACTAGGCTTGTTAAGTTAAATGTCTTTGAGAAGTCTAGCTATGCGGAGTACATTGATCTGCCTCATCCATTGTTTGAGTGACTTTTTCAAAGTTGAACAGATTAAGTAGGCAGGACTTCCCTTAATGAATCTGAAGTGGGCTGGGCCAACAGTATGTAGATTATCTATATGCTTATCTATTAGTTCCATATCGATCCTTTCCATAGCTTTAGAGATGAGACTGGTGAGGCTTATGGGACTATAATTACCTGAATCTGTTGCAAACCCACATTTCTGCAAGAAGATGACTGTTGCCATCCTCCATTCATCCTGCACAAAACTTATTATGAAGCTGATACTGAATATCTTCTGTAAGGGGTCTGACAAGGCATGATCTGATATTGTCAATCTTTATTCATTCTTGATGAATGGTACTCGGTTCCAATTCTCAAAATCAGCTCAGCCATTATACAGCTTGCACCAGCCAAAAAACTCTCAAGATAAGACTCTGCCCACAATGTCCCTCTCTCCATTACCTCAGATCTCGTTTGCCACTCTGATAGCTAGACACGTCAAACGATACTCTCCACCCAACTCAACATTTTTGATTTAAACTCTTTGATTAAACTCTCTTCTTTAACTATTGTTACTATTATTATACTTTCTTCTTCTTGTACTCTTTGGAGTGACTGTTTTCTCGGGTCTATGTTAAATGTTCAAACATCCAAAATGCCGAACATTACATGGTCGAGACCAAATGTTCCACATTTGGATGTTCAAACATCAAATAAAAAAAAAATAAAATAAGAAAATCACACTTTAACAGCGTGGGCAGGGGGGCAAGCCCCCCTGCACCCCCCTACTTATATATACCAACTCTGAGACCACAGTTCTGTGCAGAAAAGGGAAATTCTCCCTATCTGCACTGTACGGCACCGTTGAAACTCAATCTTCAAACACTTAAAATTTTGAACGTTTGGTCTTGACCATGTAACGTTCTAAATTTTGAGCATTTGAAGATTTGTCACAGACCGTTTTCTCTACCCTTAATACCTCACGGTATCTTCATTACTATTGTTGGTAACCTTTCCTGTCCCCTTTTCTTACCTCTTGGTAGCTCTAAATTACCATTGTTGGTATTTCTTTTCCTTTTTTATCAGTTTCTCTCTACCATCATTGGTAGAAATTTCACCCTTCTTTGGCCACAGTTGTGTGTGTGTGTGTGTGTGTGTGTGTGTGTGTGTGTGTGTGTGTGTGTGTGAGAGACCCTTGTACCAGTTGTCAACAAAATGACGAAAAAGCAAAAGGGCACTTCTGGGTTTAAACAGTGCCAAGACTGTGCCCAAAAGATGACTAATTCAGATGGGCATTCTTCTTGCATATATTTTTTGGGTGCTCCCCATTTGGATCAAGACTGTGTGATCTGCCAGGGTTTTATTAACAGGACCTTGGCAGAGAGGCATAATAAATGGATTTTAAAAAGAATGCTAAAATCATCCTTTGAAAAAGTGTTGTCCAAGACAGGTTCCTCCTCTAAATTTGACCACAGCAAAAAGAGAAGGCACTCAGTGCCAGTTTCTCCAACAGCACCATTGGCTAAGAAACACAAATCCTTGGTTCCATCTGTCTCATTGAAACTGAAGATTAAGGTCATGAAATTCACAGAACAAGTACCTTCAGCACCGGCTTTTATTTCCATGGCACCATTGGTACTGGCGTCTTCACTGGCTTCTTTAGTTTCTTGGTCGGTACCAGCTTCACCCTCTGCACCACAGCAGACTCTACCTACACCTTCAGTGCCGAAGTCTGAAGTCATATATGTTCCCAGGACAAGTTACTCCACTTCCGTAGACTGCTTTGTGGGTCAACTACCATCTCCCTTTTCGGAAAGGCCAGAATTTCCCTCAGGGTTTTATTTTTATTTTTATTTTACATTTGTTGACCAGGCTAGTCTAACTGGATACATGTCCATTTTCAGTACAGGCACAGGGAGATAAGCTCCGAGGAAACAAACAAAATCACATATCCAAAAATTAATGTATACAATGAACATTGCAGGTGCAGTACAGAGAATAATCAAAGAGGTCATTCGTTCATAACATAGTGCAAAATATACAGATACAATTAGTTGTGCTCCAGTCCGCTAATGTTTGGTAGTGGATTTTTACGTGCCGAGTTACCAGCCCTGACACACAACCTTCAACAAAGGCATGCCCATTCATGCATGCCTCCACACAGAAGACACTCTAGCTGAGAATCGAATGGGACAACGTCTTGCTGTGAGGTGACAACGCTACCGCAGCACCACTACCACGGGTTTACAGATACAATTAGTACAATACAAAATGTAGTTGCAATACATCATAAAGAAAAAGATGGAAGCTGAATTATACAATATATTAGTATACAAGTAGTCATAAAGAAAAAGTAGGAGCTGAAATTATACAATATATTAGTAAAAGTAGTCTCCTTAATGAGATTCTGAAGATGTAAGTAATAGTATAGAAGGACAAGCTAAGTTGTTATTAAGAAAAGGAACTTGATTACTGAGAAGAGGAGGGTAGGTTGAACCAAGTAAGAAGAGCTAGTTGATCAGTCAGGTTTAGTACAGGGGCACAACCAGTGTGTTCTGAGGAAAAGTTTCAATTTGGTTTTAACTGTTTGATTTTTCCAGGAGTCTCTCTGAGGTAGGCATTGTGAGGTTGGTGGATCAGCTTTTAGTGGGCAGGGGTCTTCCTGCCCCCTCTCAGCCCTCTCTCCCTTCTGGAGTTGAGGCATATTCTCCCAGGACTCCTCCGGATTTTCCTCCTCTAACCTCCTTGGGAGGCTTAAAGCCCACCACTTCGATCTCTCTGATTCCAGCTGTTCTGGTGCCATTAAGCACTCCCTCTTCAGTTCCAGGGACTGCTCTGACATCTTTGGTTCCCTTGGACATGGCTCGGCTGTTGGTTCTGAGGGTTTCTGATCAGCTCCTGTTTGTTGTTTGGAGTGGTCTTTAACTCTTGGAGCCCTGGCAGCTGTGGGCTCTACCCTGGCTCCTGCTTTGGAGGGTTGTCTCTCAGAGCAGGGTGTGACCTCAGTTCCGAGGTTGTCCTTCTTGATTCCAGGCTCCCATGCCTCTTTCAGAGGGCCTGCCTTCCAAGTTATAAAGAGGGCATTAGCCTCTGCAGGCTTTCCACTGGCCTTTTCTGTATCAGTGTCATATGTCAGTATCTTCTGGTCCAGAGCTGCTACCATCCTCCATGTCATGACAATGAGCACCAAAGCTGCAAGTTACTCCTGTACAGGGCCCCTCTTCTTCAAAGTCTTCCTCAGAGATTCCCACCGAGGAACCACCCTGAAAGAAGACATGCAAGAGAAGGCATTTAGATTTCCTGGAAGAATGTGTCACTGAAGACAGGGACTTCAATGATGCAGAGGGTTTCCCTCGGTCACTCCTGAAGATCCTCAGACAGAGGGGTAACTGGAAACCCACAAAGACCTGACCTCTGAGCAATCCATATACTTGCAAGCCTTTGGTACTCACCCATCTACACCATGGGTGACCCTGCCCACTGACAATTTCATTAAATTGATCTTGCAGCAGGAGTTGAAGGCCCCAATTCCATACAGCCGATTCCCCAGAGATCAGGCAGAAATCTTATCAGCCTCTGAAAGTCACCAATATTGGGCCCAAGGTTTAGCAGTAGATGCCATGGTGGTGGTGGCAGCTACCAAAAGGGAACTCGCCGATGAGAGTCCCACTGTCCACCCATCTAACTGAGAGTCTAGGATGATGAACAGATTTGGGAAAGCAGGTCTATGCTTCATCGACCTGTCCCTTAAGGTCCTTGAATTTCATGGCACATTTTACTAGACTCCAGAGGGATCTGATTAAGGAGTTATTGGATACCCTCCCTGGAGCAGAGTCTGATGAGGTGCAGAGTTGCCTCTCAGCTGACCACCCTGGAGTCTATATCAAACTTGTGTCAATGCAGCTCATCGCACATGCAGCTGAAGGGACGACCAGAGCAGCGGGTTCAGGTGTTGCCATAAGGCATCAGACCTGGATGCATTTGTGTGGGTCTGTGGAGCCCTTCAATTCTTCCTTTGGTAATGCTCCTTTTGATGGATCATTCTTATTTGGCCCCAATGTCAAGGATACACTGGCCAGGTGCGTAAAAGATGGGAAGACCCTTTCTGGTGTGGGCATTCATTTTTCAACTCCTCAGTGATTCTACTCCAGGAATCAGAGGAGTGGAAAGACGTGGTTCAAGAAATCCCAAGGGCCTTTCCAGGACACATGTGATGATAGCTCCCCCTCAAAGCAGAGGGAGGAGCTCTAATGGAAGACACCAACCCTGCAGCACAGGTGGTCCATGAAACCAGGGTTCCAGAGACTACTTCTCTGGACAACCCTACCAAGCGCTCCTGAAAGAAGGACCAATTGCTTACCTCTGGAAGCAGCTGGGGGAAGACTTTCACTGCACTCCACAGCCTGGAGACAAATAACTATTAATACATGGGTGCAAAAGATTATTACCAGAAGTTACCATATCCCCTTTATTCTTTTTCTAAGATCAGAAAGAAAAATCCTTGATGTTCCACCAAATCAGAGGGACCAAGCAGCCTTGGAGATTCAAAAGCTGATAGAAGAAAGAGTCATCCAAGAAGTCCCACCAGACTAGAAAGGATCCGGATTTCACTCAAGGTTCTTTTTAGTGCCAAAAAAGACAGGGAACTGGAGACCAATATTGGACCTCAGCCTTTTGAATAACTTTGTTCAGCAAATGAAATTCCAGATGGTCACGGTTCAGTCTATAATTCCCTTTCCAGAGGAAAACAATTGGATGTGCTCTACAGACCTTCAGGACATGTATTATAGGTTCATAGGTTCATAGGTAGGTACTAGGCTATAGGCCCTAGGGCCTATACAAGCCTAGCCAAAAATGTACCCTGGCTTTCGCCACCCAAGAAAATTATTTTCCTGTGCCCCTGTCAAGCAGAACCACAGAAGTGATCCCCGGGGTGAATTTCCTATTACCCATCCAATCATCAAGATTTTTCTTGAAGAGTGCTAATGAGGAGCTCTGTTTGACATAGATAGGTAGTCTGTTCCAGAGTATGGGAAGTCTCTGGGACAGGAATCTATCCCTCCAGCATGTTCTGTTTATTGTGGTGACAAGGTTTAGGTCCCTAGAGCGTGTAGCTCGGAGGGATTGGGATTTCTTTAAGTGGAGCATGTCCAACAGCTCTGGGTTTGACATAGCTTTGTATGTTAGGCAGAGATCACCTCTGAGTAGGCGATATGCACGGAGTAAAGCTGGAGTTTTTGAGACGGTCATGTAAGGCATCTGTTTGAGGCCAGTAATCCTCTTTGTGAGGTATTTTTGCAGCCTTTCCAGTTGTTGTAGATGTCTTGTGAGGTACATACCAAAAGGGGCGTTGTACTCTATAATGGGTCTAATGAGTGATGAGTAGAGGGGAACAATGACCTCTTTTTTTCTGGATGAGAAACCTTTTGTGATGAGGTGTGCCACGTAGAAGGATTTCCTGACCACTTTGACAATGCGATTATCAAAGGAGAGACTACTGTCCACCTGTGTCCCAAGGTCTCTTATCACACTTTTGGTGTTAAATAGACTACCGCCTATGTGGTAGTTCATGGGTACAGAATTTTTACCAAAGGGGATGACAATGTACTTTTTGGCATTGAGCTTGAGACCATGTCTTTGACACCAGGCATCTGTCTCAGTGAGGCCCTTTTGTAGGATGTCCACATCGTTAGGAGTTTCTATTATGGCTCCTAGTTTGCAGTGGAGGATATCACCCATTGCTACACTCTGAGAGCTTTCCAGCACAGGGATAAGATCTGTTTCCACCCCATAAAAATGGACAAACACCGCAGAAGGTCATTTTTAGTTCAGACTGTTACCCTTTGATCTCACCACAACCCCCAGGTTGCTCACCAAATGCATGGCAGCAGTCACTGCTCATGTGAGACTAGACAGATTCCCGGTGTTTCCTTATATAGATGACTGGCTCCTCACTGTCCCCACCAGGTGTCTACTGCTTCAAGCCACAAACTTCATTTTAAACCTATTCAATTCCTTGTGCATCACAGTCAACAGAGAAAAATCCCAGCTGATTCCCACATAAGACCTACAGTTCATAGGAGCTCATCTCAACACAATCTCTTGTGTAACTTCTCTCCCTCTTCACAGACTACAAAAGATAAGGTCTCAACTACAATTGATAATATCCAAAGGCAAAGTCCTGGCTTTTCTTATCCTCCATGCTTTGAGATCCATGGCAGCAGCAATTACCTTAGTACCTCTGGCAATATTTCACATGAGTCTACTTCAATGGGTCTTGGCTTCATAATGGTCCATCCTAAGATATCCGATGACCTACCCATTCTAATAACAGGTCGTTGCAAAAAGGATTTATCGTGGTGGATGCAGTCAGAGGAAATTCTACTGGGAAGTTCCTTTATTCCTTCTCAGCCCAAGGCCATAGTGACTACAGACATTTCCCAGATTGGATGGGGGGGCATTATCTGGGAAGAACAGTCCAAGGCACTTGGTCTCTGCAAAAGGCCAATTTGCACATCAATGTCCTTGAATTGAGAGCAGTGGTCTTAGCCTTGCAAGCCTTTCATTCTACCCTCCCTCCAGGGACAGTTGCAATTTGATCAGACAACATGTCAGTTGCATGGTACATAAACAAACGGGGTGGAAACAGATCTTACCCCTGTGCTGGAAAGCTCTCAGAGTGTAGCAATGGGTGATATCCTCCGACTGCTTTCTAGTGGTAATGCCTATCCCGGGGAGCTACAACGTGATAGCGGACAAACTGAGCAGATGCATTCTCTGCCTCATGAGTGGCCTCTCAATTGCAAAGTGGTGAAGGAAATTTTTTGTCATTGAGGCCAGTCTTCCTGCAACCTCTTTGCTTCTCCAGTAAACAACAAATGTAGCAGCTATTTTGCCCTAATTTCCCCTCAGAGGGAGTCCCCAAGAGATGCTCTCCTTATCGGTTGGCCCTCGGGTCTCCTCTATGCCTTCCCCCATTTCCCCTCATTTCCCTCTTCTTGAAGAACACCCAAAGGTTGAGAAGCGAAGTCATCCTCATTGCACCCTTTTGCCCTCGGCAAGACTGGTTCCCCTTTCTTTGGCCTCATATGATTCACCATCCATAGATTCTGGACCCAGTTTCAGACCTGCTGTCTCACCCACAGGGACTGGTGCACCCCAACCTTAACACTCTCAAGCTGACAGCTTGGTTCCTCCAATTCTGTTAGTTGCCAGGCAAAATAACATAACATCTCCAGTACAAAAAATTCTTCTAGCTTCTCACAGACCATCCATCAGGAAACTCTATCTTAGCAAATGGAAGAGACTCTCTATTTGGGCCTGTAAGAATAAATTAGATCCAATTTTGGCACCTGTTGAGAAAGTTTTGGAATTTTTAGCTTTCCTTTTTTATCAAGGAGCTTCTGCTTCTACCATTAAAGTTCAGTTAGCGGCCATTTCTAACTTTCACAATGGTTACAATAACTATTCCTTAATAGCCCATCGTTTATGCAAAGATTTCCTTAAAGGTGCCTTACATCTAAAGCCCCCATTCAAGGATCCTATAGCTCCGTGGGATCTGACCCTGGTTTTGCAGTCTTTAGAACTTATTCCCTTTGAACCAGCAGTGGCTTGCCATCTTAAATTTCGCCATGGAAAACTCTTTTTCTAGTGGCCATTACTTCTGCCAGGAGAGTTTCTGAAATTCAAGCATTATGTGCAAAACCCCTGTATCTGTTTTTTCATAAAGACAGGGTTTTGTTGAGGACCAACCCTTCCTTTCTTCCTAAGGTGGTCTCAGAATCTAATATTAGCCAAATGATTGATTTGCCCATTTCTTCTTCAATTTTTCCAATAAAGATGAATACTGTTTGCATTTACTGGATGTTCACAGACAATTACATTTGTACCTCGACAGAACTACAGAGTCTAGAAAATTGGACCAATTATTTGTTTCCTTTTCAGGTTCAACTCTGGGAAAATCTGTCTCAAAAGTTACCTTGTCAAGAAGGTTAAGAGATTGTATTACCTTCATTTATAATCTTACCAACCACAAGTTATCTAAGCCTAGGTTGGGAAGGTGGCCTAATGGTTAAGGTGTTTGCCTTACAAACACAAGGTGCAGGGTTTGAGTCTCACAAGGGATAATTGGTTAGGCTTAAAATAGCTCACAAGGGCAGTTAGCCTAGTACTAACCTATGAGCCTGTAAGAACGCATTCTACTAGATCAATTACCACTTCAGCTGTCTTTCATTCAAAACTTCCATGGACGAGATCTGTGTAGCTGCAACATGGGCTATGTCTCATACCTTTATCACTCATTACAAATTGGATATGGTCTCCAGGGGTAGAGCATCATTTGTCTCTATGGTTCTCAGGAATATCCTTCCATAGGGCAACTCAGGAGCTAAAGCAGCTGGGGACTCTGTCCTATTGGTCAAGAATAAATGAAGACTGACAACATCAGATAAAGAAGTTATGTATTCACCATAATGTTCTATCTGTGTTGTCGATCTTCATTCATTCTTGACATCCCACACTCCTTCCCCCTCCTGTAGCTTTCCTGGAAGATCAGACACTTGTCATGGGAGCCTATAGGTTTGATCTTGGACATAGCCTCTACTCTGCTTATATATTCTTCTGTCATGCTTTGGCTGCAAACTATCTGAGATAATGGAGAGAGGGGCATTGTGGGTAGAGTCTTAGCTCGAGAGTTTTTTGGCTGGTGTGAGCTGTATAACGTCTGAGCCTATTCTGAGGATAGGAACCAAGTCCCATTGGCCAAGAATGAATAAAAATTGACAACACAGATGGAGCATTAAGGTGAGTACATAACTTCTTTTTTGAGGCTGACTAGTAGGGAGCCTGGTATGTTATCAGACCCCACAGATGTAAGTGTTCTTGGCCTTAGATAGTGTTTTGAGAACTTGATTATGTAAGATCTAAAGAGTGATGTGTGAATGTGATCTGAGAATATTGGTGGAGAGAAGGGGATGAAGTTTGAGCTGAATTTGTCTACTAGTAGAGTGGCTATGCCCTCTGGGAGTATGTAGCATAATTTACTATTAGCTCCACATAGTGTAAGGTATTGTTTTTGAGATTCTTGACATGAAAATAAATGTTTTCTCATGCTCTTTTTTTTTTTTACCATTGCCATGGGATCCTTTATATCCAACTAATCTACCACCTGCTCATTTATTAGTATATTAAAGTAATACTTAAAATCCATCCTGATTTGGGACAGACTTAATTTCCTTCAGATATCATATGGTAACAGCTTCCACTGAGGTGAAGTCTGCCTGAGTGTAAATGTGAAGATATTTTGTTGCTTTCCACTTAAGGAAAATGCACTTTTGGAATAAATGCCCATGCTACTTCTTCATGTAAGTGATTAACACCCTGACATATAGCTGTCAGTGATGAGTTCAGAAAGCACCATCATAAAGGGGGCATGGCTTGGGGAGCAGTTTGGAAGGGAGTGGGTAGACATCAATGTGTTGATGTGGGTTTGGCTTGATAGGGGGCAGTTTTCTGGGAGCTGTGAGTACAAATCTGAAAATCCTGGCTAGGCTCCTGACATAGTATGCTTACCTACACCCTTGATTTTGAATATAATGCCTGCACTTATTACATTGTAACTAACAGAGTCACTTACTCCGCAAGGAGTAAGTACCAGATTCAGGAACAGTTTGTATCCTACAGCTGTGAGGCTTATTAATTCAGACACCAACCATACTACCTGATACATTGAAGCCTCTTTTTTTATTTAATCCTGCTGCTCTGAGCTATTGCTGTCAGTATTACTACTACACTATATGATGGCTAAACTGAGTCACATCTAAGGTTAAGTTAAGGTACTTTTCCATTATCTGGGCAACAGTTGTAATGATCGCTTGAAAAGTTAGCACACGATCGCAATGATTGCTGCCAATAATATAAACATCATGCTACCATAATAGGTTTGGAGCAGTATTGTACAAGTCATTGAAGAAAATGGCAGCTTATTTCATTGCCAGTGGCAAGATGATGCTTTGACTTCTAATTGTATGAGCACTGCCTCAGTACTGTAAATGTTTAATTTTATAGCTGTTTCCCTTAGTTTCAGAGTTGGTGTCCTACCGTATGTGCTACTATGTCTGTGTTAATGGTAGGACAATTTATAGACTGCCTGTAAAAGGTATTGTGGAGTTAGGGGTTTCTATATCTGTCCTCAGACAGCCACGTTACTGAATTAATCCTACTACACTGCAAAGTACTTCACGTGATACTGATAAATAAACATACAGCGAAGTTCTTTTTGGGAGGGTGTTTTGTATCTCTCTTCAGGTGCAGGTGTTTTGTAATGCTGGGATTTGGAGATTCTCACAGCGGAACTTGTGGATATGATTTTGAACAGGCTTTCCATACATTGTGGTTCTCAGCTTGCAAGACGAAGCAGAATTAGTTTATGGGGGGATACACTTCCCGGTCTTCACATCTGCAGTCTGATCACTTCTGCATACTGTTGGAATGGACACCTCACCGACTTTTTCACCTTACCTTTCATTCTAAGCACAAACTACAGTGGACTGGTTGCACAGCGAGAATTACTTTAAGAAGATATTTAGGTAGTGTTACGAATTCAGAGTACTTTCAGGCTTCCACAGCTTTTTTTAAGGATGGTGTCTGCGATCATTGCGAACATATGCTCATTACAACTGTTGCCCCAATGATAACGGAAAAGTACCAAGGTTAACAAGTGCAATACAGTAACTAAACAGCTGCTATTCACTAGTCTCTGTTTATTCCCTAACTTAAGGTGAAGGGGTTTGGTGCTAGGCATTTTTTTTTTTATTTATTGTTGGGTAATGGGTATTGAATGTGTTTATATAATGTGAACTACCTCTTGCATGTCATATGTGTTATTTTCTTTCTTATGTTAGTCTCTGATACAACTGTATCTATATTACTTGCACTGTATTTCTCTCGTGAGCTTACATTTGTAATTTCGTTTAGGCTGCACTTGTGTGATCCTAAATGACAATAAAGTTTCTTTGAAAAAAAAAGGATGCAGTCTATAACTTCGATATAGTACTCTTCATGCAACTTAAAAATGGTGTCACTTCTTAAAGCTCTGCACTTTAATTTGTTCACTGACAATGTGTACTGTGCATTTATGGTTGTTACAGTTTTCTTCCCAGAGAAATGGGTCTTCGCACATCCGAACTTTCTCGGTAAACAAATGCCAGTGGATCCATCAAAATAACTTGCACATTTCCCACGCAAACTGTAAGCGACAATGTCAAGAACTACAACTAAGCAACCGTGGGCAAATAAATAATCCGTGCATCTGACTGATCATCTATTACTTTAATGTCGTATTTCTATGCAACGATGGAACTGCTAAACAAATCAAGCTCTCGACCACTACAAGTCGCCAAGCACACTGGCGCGAATAAATAACACCTCCTCTTTCCTCGTCAAAGCACCAATAACAAACTCTTCCATTTTCTCTGCCCCATGACGTTACCAGGGTCCTTACAGGGAGTGTTTAGGTGGTTGCAATTTTAACATCATGGCTTTCTTTGGAGGTAGTGGGGTTTCAGGTACGTGTGGTACTATCAAATTTATTCTGTGGATTACATGATTAATGTGATTTACTATTATAATTTGCCCTCTCTTTCATTTAGTAGTAATATGTGGTTGCAGCATATTACGAGAAAATGAAAGGGCGGTAGTTGTTGACGTACTTTTGTGTAATTGTATGTGTATACGTGTTTCAAAACGTGATTGTCTGAATTGGGGTTATCACGCGACGTCAAGGCAAATTCGTATAACTAGAAAGAAATTAAACTTTTAAATTTGTCTTTTGCAAGACGTGCAGCTCATTGTTAGACAACTACTTGTTCATTTTTTACAGGATTAAGTCTGTGCTTGCTAGTGTAATGCGTCAAATGAATGTATAGATTAGGACTTGTGACCTCTTTTATATGTGTTTTCTTATGCGTGATAATTGGGTAGGATTCCCTGCCTGTTACAGACGCTTTGTGTTGTCTTATGTGCATTTGCTAGCTTGGAAGCTGAAGGAATCGTTGCCAATAGCAAGTTATGACATTTGTTTACTATTCAGTTGCTCTCTATAGTGTGATCATAGCTCTCAGCCTTGTATCACCAAATGAGGAGCACCAGCCCTCATAATGTGGAACAAATTGGGAAAATTTGGAACACATACTGACAGCCTGCTAACAATTTCATCTAGGAAGGTCATAGGATGGTTAAATATGCTTGTTTTACTTATAAAGCAGATCATTTAATGAATTAACAATGGTTATCAGTTAATTCCTAGCACAAAATGTGTGACTGACCTTTTCAGTGTGGAACTTCTAGGATCGTGAACTAATTTAAATTACCCCATTTTCTAATAGATGTATTTTCTTTTGTAGAGCACGAGTATAAGTTTTTTTGTTTGTGGCTTTAATTTCCGCATTTTATACTGTTTTAAAACAAATGTCTTTAGATAGAAATTGTTTGCCTCTTATTTAAATTGAAGTCTAGTATAATGATTGCTGTCAGTAGATTGGTTTACAGAGTTGATGGAACATGTCCACAAAAGTGATCTAATATGCCATAACATTAAAATCTTATAAAATAAAATGTTTAGCTGTGTTTACTAGCCAAAGGAAGTGGATGAAAGAGGGGGGTGTGCTGTGATCCAGCAATATTTGCTTAGGTTTGAAGTTTTATATGTTGATAGAGTAAGAAATATGTAGCCCTTAAGTTATTTATCTCAGAATGTGAAAAAAAATGTGCTTTGAGTGTGTGTTCATCCCAATGTGGAACACAATGACCTCTGGCAGACACTATGGGAACTGGCTGTACTTAGCAAAGGTGTGATGCTGTACACTGAGGACTGGAATCTGGTGATCGGATAGAGGCTGAGGGAGCTTAAAAAGTTAGCTTCCCCCTTTAGGTAGATTCATGGTTTGGTATTTGAAACAGACGTTGTACACTGAGTGTTATTTTCTTTTTCTTTTTGCAAGCCAACTGTACACCTATCATTCTCAGAGGTGTTAATACTGACTCAAAACAATCTGTTTGCGTAGAGTACCTGTGGTGTGCAAAATTGTAGTATCCATAACAGTTTTTAAGGTCACGTGGTCATGATGATTGGAAAAAGTCTTGTGATAATTTGGAATGTTAGTAGGAGCTAGATGAATGTTTCTGTAGGCTTAGCAGTTTTTTTTTTCTTATTGTCTGGGATGTCTTCTGGATGGAAGGAGAGATTCTGTACTGACTTGTTTGGTACATTAGGCCTGTAGTAGGACACTTACAACTAAGATGAAAACTGATAATGTGTTAATTAGGTGTCTTTTGAAATGAAGTCTGGCAGGATATGCTGTCTGAATGCAAAGTAGAGTGAAGTGCTATTAGATGATAAACATCTTATAGGTAACTGATAGAAATGTTGGCCTTTGCTATGTATTTTTTTCAGTTGAATTTATGAAAATACCTTGTTTTTAGCTTTAAGATTTGGCTATCTGCAGGTAGAGAGGATCGTGGCTGACTTTAGAGATGTAGAGTGTCTGTGCAAGAGGGTAGATTTTTGTACCCTTAAGTGTTTTAAAGAAGAGGATCAGTCAGCTGTCCATACTGTGAAAGAGTACTTTGATAGACGTCATCTGCATAAATTAATTTCTCTAGCAGCTCTGTCTCCTGGCCCCCCATGTCAAAGGAGAAATATCTAGACACATTTTACTGATCTACCCAAATGGCTTCTTATTAGTTTATGTAAGTTAGTGATTTGCTTCATTCATTTAGCTAAAGAGGCTCTTCAGATGTTACGCACCTTTTCTCATGGAAAGATGCAGTAATTTACTGTCATTCCCTGCTATGCCCTTGATATTGTTGACTGGTGTCTGATTTATACTGGACTGCAAATTCAAGTCACCGTTTATACGACAGGCTTGTGTTAGATAAAAAAAAAAAAAAAAAAATTAGGGGGCATCCTCTCCTGTAATTGCTTTGAGTGGTACAGAGTGTAGTTGGTTTATGCCCCCCCCCCCCCAATTTCCCTTATTTGGTGCTCTTGGCGCAATATATTAGATTGCCAAATGTTTGGTAGTATGTTTCTGTGGCCAAAGAATATCAATTGTTTATTAATGATTTACTTGTGTATCTTTTAGTCCTGAGGAAAGATATTTATCTCTTCTTTACAACTAAGGTCTTAATAAATTGTCAGCCTACTAAAAGCCCTGTGGAAGCCTCTGGTTATTTCTGAGACCTGAGTTCTGTTTGAAAGTTTTATTAACTTGAGAGTTTAACTAGGTACTACTGTATCTTAGCCTGTAATACATAATACTGAAAGTATTAAGAAATGTAAATACTTTTTCAAGTAGTGGCAAAAGTTTCCAACAGAGATTGCTATCATTTTCTGTTTTTATTCTTTCTATGAGTAGTTTATCTTTTGTGTACTTCTATTAACCCACATAAGGGGATTTCCAATATAGTGAAGGATATAGTGTTGAAATTTTGTTTCAAGAAAAAGGATCGTGGGTGACTGGGAAGAAGTTACGTACAACTTCTGGAGAATAGTGGAGTGAGATTCTTAGTCAGTAATTGTGTCACAGGGCTAATCCACTTGGTTGCCGTGTTCTTTGCTTCTTATTAATTATTCTATATAGTAGTAGTAATAACAATGTACTGTATAGTAACAGTAAGGTAAATAGTATGTTTACTGACTTTATTTGGGATCAGGGAAGAACTTTTGCTTGTGTGTATGACACCCCTGCACTGGCCCAGTAATCAAGGAGCCTCAATCCTCACCACTAACACCAGTGAGGGATGTGCATATTGGGAGGATGACAAGTAAACACAGTAAAGTACAATTTCCCTCAAGATCACAGTCAGTCTGGGGCTGGTTTCTCTCTCTTTCTTCAGATCCCCAGTAAGACTCCCCACTGGCACAGATTTAGGGTTCAGATCTCAGCCGAGTGGTCAAGCCAAAACCTCCAGCACCCTTTCTGTCCATGCCCAAGTAGCTGACACACATGCTGTGAGATTTGATTTAGGTTCATACTAGGATATCTGCCCTGGGGCAATTATAAGCCTAGCCCGATTCTGTATGGCTTACGCCACCCCTTGATTTGAGTATACTGTGCCCTGTATACAAATACACAGACACTCCTGGGGAAGGCTGGTACAGGTTTACTAACTATGCCCCCTTCTGCCCAGACTATAAGGTAGTAATCACTGCCACCAACCACCCTTTATCAGCTATTTTAAGGCTCTTCCCAAAGAGTGACCAATTCTATTGTGTAATGTTACGGTTATCCAAATGGTGTGTCCGAGACTTTAAGGCTATTTAAGAGTGGCCTGTACAGTTATCACCAAATACATATGCAAGTACTCTAAAGAGCTTAAATATCTCTAAACAAACCAGCCACAATTTAAAAGGTTTAAATATATTTAATAATAATAATAATAATAATAATAATAAAAGCACAAGACAATACTCAATAACTCTCAACACGGTGACAACAGAGTTCAGAATCACAGGAAATACTTTAAAACAACATTGCAGGACAGTCTCGCATAAATACAGAAACATCTGAACTACTCTTTACTGTATTCTATCTATCACTAAGAGAAATACTGTACCTAAATCTTACTTACGGAGGCCACGCAGGCAGAAGTGCTGGGTGAATGTTTCTAGGTCCAAAGACAAATGCAAAATGCCCAGACTTTCTCTGAGAGAGAGTTCTTAAGTTAGCAATACACATTACTGCTGGGTTAGCTAGATAACATCACTGTTTGATAACTTTGTGTCAAAAATACTTATCTTTTATAAGCTTGCCTGGAATTGGAAGTCGTAAAACAGTTAAATACTTTTATCTTTGAAACCTGTAATTATTTCTGTTTCCAGACAATAGAAAAAACTCCTAGCTGTAGAAATCATGTCTCCTAGCTGAAATGGGGAGATAAGTCTTAAACGATTTCATTTTATTTTCTTAGAGTTAATTCCAGCCTCTTACTATCAAAACATACATTTGCATAGGCATATAGTTCATATACACTTTTGTTCTTTTCCAGTAGGGTACACTGTGGTTACATTCTTGAAGCTCAGCACATAACATAAAGTTTAACATAGCATATAGTTTTCTTGGCTTACTATTAAAATTTCGAGCGGCACTCCGTCGACTGTACTATAGTCGAACACGGAAGTTCGAAAATGATAATTGCGAACTCAAAAAAACAATCTAGGAATGGGTTTTAACATAGGTCGAGGTAGGGGAGATATTTGTAGTTCAGAATAATACTGAACACCTACTTCGACCCATGTTAAAACCGTTCCTAGATTGATTTTTTTACTTCGACATTCGACGTTTTCGAACTTCCGTTGCCGACTATAGCACAGTCGATGGAGTGCCGTTCGAAATTTTAATAGTAAACCAGTTTTCTTACATTTGTAAGACAAGCATACAAACCATGTTACTATTCACAAATAACAGAATTATTTACAAAATTGCAGATAGCTGGGCTGGCAGCCTTCACAGTGTGTAGTATTAATGTTGCGCATATTGGGCATTTTGGAGTTGGGTCTACTCTGGACTGTCATATTAGTTTGCCCCTTGCAGTTCGTCTTGATGTTGGTTGTTTTGTGGTCAGCTGTTGTACAAGGGTAATGCTGTTCCCTGGAATCGAGCATAACTTTAATGCTGAATAAAAAAAAATATGAATTCAGAGACCTCCAAACTGTAATTGTATTGAATACATTGAAACGGTTAAGGACTCCAAAATAGTACTGTCGGCCTGAACTATTTTGGAGACCTTGTAAGGGTTAAGGCTCTGGGTATCTTTAGCAATTTATGTAACTGCCTCAGGGCAACTTGCAGGGTTATTTTAAGGATCACCTGGAAAAGAGATCTGAAAAAGGGTATTGAGCAAGAGTGTTGCCAGGGAATATGAATAAGTATGCAGTGAAGTCCCATAATTTTAGAATTTTTGCTAGGACATACTTCCCCAGTTTTTTTTAGCTGTACTCCAGCCAAATTGGCAAGAGTTTGTCACGGGGAATCTGCATGTTGTTGAAGATCCTTGACAGTCTAGAGGGAGTCTGTCTTTATTGCTTTGGGGGTGATCTGTTTTGACTCGGTTTTTAAGGCTGGCTCACATGGTTGAGTGACGCTTTATGGCCCAGTACGATAAGCCTTTTTCCTGTATTTAAAATTAGTTTGGAAGGATGGAAGGGTTAGAAAAGGCACAAGCAGACATTATTTCATGTTTGGCTGTTGATTTCTAAGAAAATTGTCACAAGCAGTTGAAAATCAACTTTTTCTGCCTATATACTCACAATATATCTTCACGTAATGAAGGAATGTATTGGTGCTCCATTTAGTGGTTATTTTTTTAATTGAGGGACGAGAGAAATAGACCTTTGTATACTCTGTAGTGCCACAAGGGGTTAAGCAACACCAGTAAACACAGATGTTGCATTCTGTCTTCATGAGATGCTGAGTCTAGGAACAAGGTTTGTACATCTCTTCTCTTTTTTTCAGGTAATTACTGCTGTAGCACATAGTTCTGACACCCATACCGGAGTAAAAGACTGCTTTCTGCTGGAAGGTGAATGTAAAAGTAGGATTGGGCATTGGATACCTAAAGGTACAACATGGACAGATGTTGCACACTGAGGATTTCCTTTTTTATTACAATACTGAGAGATGAATTTGACTTGTGTTACAAGGAGGCAGAGTGAGTAGAAGGATTGGTTCTAAAATTATTCATTTTGGTGAAACTTTTTGAGAGGGTAATACACAAGCAACTAATGAAATATCTCCTAGAAAATAATCTAATAGCAACACAACAACATGGCTTTAGACCCTTCTATAGCACCACCACTGCACTAACAGAATTCACCAACATTGTCAATACTCACAGAAACAATGGACTCCTTGTATCTGCCGCCTTCCTTGACTTGTCCAAAGCATTCGATATGGTTAACACAATAGACTCCTTCTTTCACTAGCAACTCTAAACCTTATCACCCCTGCCATCTCCTGGTTCAAAAACTACCTAGAGGGAAGGAAACACGCTGTTATGTGGCAAAACCAACTCTTCCCCCTCCCTACCAGTTTCCCTAGAAGTACCCCAAGGCTTCATCCTGGGGCCACTTTTTTACCGTCTTCACCAGTCAGCTCCCAAACAGTATTCCTAAAGCCTCGATAGTGCAATATGCAGATGATACCACCATAATATGTGCAGCCAAATCAATTGACATCCTTCACTCCGTAATACAAGAATGCTTTTTCCTAGCAGAAACTTGGATTACAAACCAAAGGCTCATTCTGAACCCAAGTAAAACAAAGCTAGTACTCTTTAGCTCCCACAGAGCCACACCTCTCACTGATTCCTTCTTCATCTTTTTCTTTAACAAGACCACAGTCACCCCGACAAATCATACCAAACTCTTAGGGGTTTTTCATAGATTCATAGATTAGTACTAGGCTAACTGCCCTTACGAGCCATTTTAAGCCTAACCAAGTATCCCTTGTGAGACTTGAACCCTGCACCTTGTGTTTGTAAGGTAAACACATTAACCATTAGGCCACCCTCCCAACCCCATTGAAATAGATAATCACTTAGATTTGACCTACATATTTCTATAACCATAAAAAAGTACAAAAAAAACTTGGCCTAGTGTATCGCAGTAAACAATTCCTCACTGACCACTCCAAAACTACAATAGTGAGGACCCACCTACTATCCACACTACTTTATGCCTCCCCCGTGCTTATAAATCTCCCCAAATCTGACCTAAACAAACTTGATAGCGGTTATAAGAGAGCCAAATTCTTTACAACCTCTCCCATCAGAACACATCACTGTGAATGCCTAAAAAATTCAATTGGCTAGAACTACTACTACTACTTCAACTCAATCAAGTATCACTAGCCCACAAAGTAATACATAACTCTGAAAACACCCTAGCCCTACAAAATCTTTTGTAACCCTGTACAACCGCCAGGCCCTTGAGGTCTAGCGCATGCATCCTCCTCAAAGTAACCAGATATAAAAATGAAGCTAGTAAGTCTGTCTACAGCCACTGTATACCAAAAACCTGGAACTCCCTTCCTGCCCACATAACTGACAACAAATCCCCATCATATTTTAAGAAACTTGCTAAAACTCACTTATTGAATAATCAACTGTGCTCCTGTATCCCCCCCGGCTAATGTCTCCTTAGAATACTTCACCTAACTTAAGTAGCTCTGCTAAGCCAACCAATCATAGTACTGTTAATCTACTCCTCATCCCATCTCTCCAGGAGTTAGGGAAAACTACCCCAGCAATGCTGTGCTTTCCATAAGCAACTAAAACCAGGAGAAGACATTGTAAATCAATTTGTTATCCTTCTCAACTAAAACCAGGCGAAGACATATAGTATGTCAATTTGTTATCCTTCTCAACTATAGCGAGCATCATCTGCTCTCTCAGAGCCTTATTCTACATCTCTCTGCTTTTACTCTGATAGTAAATCTATCATAGGAATCTTAAACTTAGGAATATCTTCTAAAATTTAATACTGTATTCTAGAGAACGACTGTATTTTTAATATGCATGTCAGTCTCTTCTATGGAAATTGTATGTCAAAAGTCCGTCCTTAAAACTATGTTTTGTAAAAAATTGTTCTCTTGGAGCTTTTCTCCCCGGGCCTCCACTGAAAATGGACTTGTAATCCAGCTGGACTCTCCCGGTCAACAAATGTAAAATAAATAAACGTCTGTAGGAAACAGCCATGTTGGCGGTTAATGAGCTTTAAAAAAAAGATGCACCTTTCCATTGGCCTTTGGAATGACGTCTAGGCATGTGTACTAGTAGGGAGAAGTTTGATGTGGTTTAATGTGGTTAGATAGATAGAAATGGAAAAGAGTTTAGCATGCTGCATTTGCAGTGGCCTGTATTAGTTGCAGTATTTGCAGCAATGTAGTAAGTGTTTCATTCAGAACTGTTACCGTCCATTTGTCATGGCCTATGTTTGGTATGTGCATGCAGACACGCACAGTGTGGTTTCACCTTACCATGGTGAGTTTCTGTATGGACTCTGTGCTGTGTAAGGTGCTAAAAGCAGTGAAGTTTTGTCTCTGCATGTAGCCATCTGGAGAGCAGGTTGCAGGCCTCTTGTGTCAGACTGGGCCTAGATGTTTTACTGCTGAGCTGTTATGTGCTAAATGTTGGTACAGTAAAGGTCAGCTCTCCAAGCACAAATTCACTGATGCAGTATTGCCAAACAAAATCATACAAAACGTCAGGATATGAAACTGACACCTCAACACTAGGGGAGGGTTCTTTGGGGCTGTCTGCTGTACCCTTTATGTATGATTTTTTTCTTCTTTAAGTTTTTTTTATTAATTTAACATATTTTCAATGTGTGTACACAGGAAGAAATTCATCTTCAGATATGTTGTACATTGGTAGGAATATATTGAATCAATGTAGTCTTGTACAGTTAACACATTAAGAATCTTGGTATTTCAGTAGCAATATTTCAAGGTTATCCCAACAACTAAATGTCTTACTATGGTTTATAGATCGTAATTCTGATAATTTAGTTTTCATTTTTGCATATAATGTTTTTAAGTTTAAAAATTCTGTGAACGGAGGAAGTTCGATTTACAATTTTTTTTTTTTGTAATAACTTTTCTGGCAGCTGCTAAGAGAGCCCAAAAGAGGTTTTGCTTTTTGTATTTTTTACAGATACAGAAGTGGAACATTCATTAATATTAATGGTCTAGTTAAAGAACAATTATCGGAACATAACCCCTTAAAAAGTACTCATCTCTTACCAATATACATTTAATTTTTCACAATCCATAAATGTGTCCATTCAGCTTTTGCATCTTTACTATATCTCAAACAAACAAAGTTGTTTTACTAAACTTGGAGATTTTATAGAGGGCAAAAAAACATTCTCTGTATATATTTCCACATAAACTTTCCAGTTGTTTATAATTAACTTTGTATACCATGGACAAGATTCCTTTGTTTGCCAGTCGACCTTTGATAGCAGCATTCATATGTTCATGTAATGGGGGAATAATGTTCTGTTCCTCTTCACTCATATTATCCACACATTAGTTCATCAATAAGAAATTAAATTAATCTGCTCACCAGTTACTGTTATCCAACTTCTATTCTTTCATTAAATATTGTGCGAATGTAGCTTTTTCGGTTCAGAACGGACCATAAGACTAATCCATTCCTTTTTAGTAAATTAATTTTAATGTTATTCTGAGTTTCCTTAATTCTAGAGGTATGTGCAGTAAGGAAATATGTTTCCATTTTGATATTGAGTTTTAAAAACATATTTCTTAACTGTTTTTTAAGAATTGATTTTATATATGCAGAGTCTAAAGATTGAAAATAATTTTATTGTAAGGTAAATTTTCTTAACCATATGAAAGGATTATTCCAAAGATAACCACAAGACATTCTGTAGCTGTGTCAAGAATTTAAATGGCAATGCTCAGATCTGCTCTGAGCTATAACAGAATGGCATTAAATACACTGATCCCAAGGATATTGCCAATATCCTGGCTGATTGATTCATTGCCAACTTCACTCCCCTCTCGCCTGCTAATGGGCCCATCTCAGTACCGAAATATTGCCAAATTCTGGTAATAATGTCCACACAGGTAAAAAAAAAAAAGGCACTCTCTAAAGCTAAGAATATAGCATCCATGGGACCAGACGACATCCTGGGCTGTGTACTACATGAGATACAAAATGAACTGGTACATCACCTAAGTGTCATGTTTAATCATAGCCTCACCTCAGGCTTCGTGCCCACTGAGTGGCGCACAGTTAGTTATCCCACTCCACAAGGGGGGGATCCACCTTGGATCCTGGGAACTACTGCCCCATCAGTCTGATGAGCCTGATCTTTGCAAGGCCATGGAACGTATTATCATGGAACTTATAAACAAAGACATTGGCAACCTTCTTCTTCAAACACCTCAGTTTGGGTTCGTGAAGCGCCGATTTTATCTCCTGAGCCTGATTGACTTCTTCAAATCAGTCTCCAGAGCTGAGGATGAGGGTAAGGTGGTCCACACAGTATATCTGGACCTCGCCATGGCCTTCGACACCATCCCCCACTCTGGAATCATAGATAAACTTACTAAGCTGGGCATTAATCCCTACGTCACTCGATGAGTTGCCAACTGGCTTACTGACAGAACCCACACTAAAAATAGCCTACTCTAAATCCAGCTCCAGACAAGTGGTGTACCTCAGGGTTTAGTCCTGGGACCGCTCTTGTTTGGCATCTACTTCTCTGAAGTACAGGCCAACACTAAGGGGGCTCTGGCTAACAAAGTTTGCAGATGACTGCAAACTAGGAGCCGTTATTGAATCCCCAAATGATGTGGATATTCTACAGAATGGCCTTACAGAAACAGATGCTTGGAGCCAGAGCCATGGGCTCAAGCTCAATGGCAAGAAATGTATAGTTATCCCCTTTGGGGAAAAAAGATGTACCCATGAATTACCACAGAGGTGGCAGTACACTAAACACTGAAAGTGTGATATTTAGGGACACAGGTGGACAGTGGTCTCACCTTCGATAACCACATCGCCACAACAGTCAGGAAATCCTTCTGTGTGGCACACCTCATCACTAAGGGTTTTTCATCCAGAAAAAAAGGAGGTCATTGTCCCAATGTACTCATCTCTCATTAGACCCATTATAGAATACAAAGCCCTGTTTGGTATATACCTCTCAAGACATCTGCAACAACTGGAAAGGCTGCAGAAATACCTCATTAAAAGAATCACAGGCGTAAAGCAGATGCCCTATTCTGACCATCTAAAAAAACTCCAGCTATACTCTGTCGCATATCGTCCACTCAGAGGTGCTCTCTGCTTAACATACAAGGCCATGTCAAACAGAGCTGTTGGACATGCTACACTTAAAGAAATCCCAATCCATCAGAGCCACACGCTCCAGGGATCTAAACCTTGTCATCACAATGAAGAGAACATGCTGGAGGGATAGGTTCCTGACCGAGAGACTCCCCATATTCTGGAATAGAATGCCCATACATGTCAAGCAGAGCGCCTCTTTGGCCTTCTTCAGAAGGAACCGTGATGATTAAGTGGGAGAGAGGAAATTCACCCTGGAGATCATGTCCGTGATAGACAGGGGTCCAGGGAAGTAAATATTGTGGGAAGAAATAGCCAGGGAATTGTTATGGCTAGGCTTGTATAGGCCCTAGGACCAATAGCCTAGTACCAACCTGTGAACCTATATTTCTAAATTATCGTCTTTAATAAACTTATAATAATTCAGTATAATCTGCTCCTGGGAGATTTTCTATTGACTAGTGTAGGTTGAGTCTATCCAGAATGTAATAGAGTTAAAACCCGTAGCAACAGAATAAGATTCTACAATTGGGAAGCTAATACCATCATACTCCCATAGTCTTGCAGAATTTCGGTAAGCAGTTTTCTGCTTTTTAGGACACCATAAGAATAAAGTTAATGTGTTTTCCATTTTTCTTTTTTTCATTTTTTCCCCCTTCGGTTTTTGTCAGGTATCAAAGCTATTGAGTGAAATATATATAGTTTTGGGTAATATGATTATTATAACAAGCAGTAACTAATCCTCAAAAGTAAAAAGAAAAAGACATTCATTCATTTTTTTTTTTTTAATAAGTAACACCTGAATTATTTTTTTCAAAATTATTATTAGTTGTGTTTTTGACAGTTTGTACTTTGCATGAGCTTCCTCTTAGCTGTATTAGATTCTGCTGCCAGGTACCAAATTTGCTTGACTGTGCAGATTTGTGCTCAGTGTATCTCCCTGGTCACGCCGTTTGCCACATTTTATTTCCTTCACTAAATCTCATCACATGCTGGCCATGGACAGATTGACTCCACTTCTGTTGTCAACCTTACAGTGCTCTGTTTTCCTAAGGCAGTATAAGAACCGTCACCTGCTCACTAATAGCAAATTCCTTGACCCCGTGGGTCTCTGTCTATGCAAGAAATAAGCAAGCTGATGGCATACCTCTGTTAGTTGTATGCAGCGAGTATAACACTATGAAACATCCTGAGACTGTCAGCACAAACCTGCCCTACACTGGTGCCGCTGTAAACTTTTTACCCAAGCCTCCTAGAACTTGTAGATTTAGGCATCAGCTAAAGTCCTCCAGTCTACCTCCTTCATGCAGGTTGTCATGAACAGGTTATAATCAACATGCAGCACATTCTGCACTGCCAGAAACAGAGCTACAAAAAGGGTCAGTTGACTGGCAGGCAGAAGCCCATAAAGCAAACAAGGCTGTGGCAGTATATCTGGTAACGCTGCGTACATAGGCATACAGATGATCCACTCACTAAATTGCACATAGACACAATGGTAGCAGCCTCTTGGGTGCTAGCAACTGCAATTTCACTACAGCATTCCAGTCCATTCTTCCCAGGTATGCTTAAGACCTGGTCATTCTGCTCCCAGAAATGAATGACATTGAGACGCACTACCTTGGATTGTATGAAGAGGGATGTGATGGAACTCTTAGAATATGCATCCAAAATGGTGATAAGTAGTATCGAGCAGAAAGTTACCTTCGCCTAGAGTGATGCCACAAAACAAAAAAAGATAACTGAATTTAATGTATTAACTAGCTTTTGGTGTCATTCTGAGGGGTCCAATATGTATCAGCAGTAAGATTGACAACCTAGGCAGCTTTGCTAGGGATGGCTTGAACCTCTATACTTATGCCTTCTGTATATTGGCTGGGGCTTTTTTGTCCCAATAATTCTTCTTTTAGGTAAGGTCAGTGGCCTCAAATGTTTTACATAGCAAGTCAAAATCCACAGAAAGGTAGCACTTCTCAATGCTAGAAGCATAAACAAGAAGTTACTCTCCTTGCAGGCTTTCCTAACTCTTGAAAATACAGATATTTGCATAGTTACTGAAAACATGGTTTTAGAACAGCTATAGCACCCACAGTGCAGAACTTTAATGCCTGCCACTCATTCAGACCAACTCGGACAGAGACTGTGTTTATCGTATGGGTGTGTGTGTGTGTGTCCATATTCCTAAGCCACTTCAGCCTGTTAGGACAGGGCAAGGACTTGAACTCCTTCATGTCATTCTCATTGTAAACAAAACCTTGTACCACATTATGGCCAACTGCTGTAACCTTTGTATGACACTTGCAGCCCATGAAGTATCTAAACAAACTGATGTTCCTCCCTGTTGAACCAAATAGAGACTTTAAGGCAGGCAGTACAACACTTGCAGCTGAAATATTCCTGCAAGTGTGGTACTGCAGCCCCCCCCCCCCCACCCCAACTCAAGTGGCAATACCATTTCCTGCTGTGGAACTTGCACTGGTTTTCCACCCCAGATGTAGTTTGTATTTTATAGTTTCCCTTCTAATCTTATTCAAGAACTTTTTCCCTGGGTCATAAACAAATTTTTGTAATATTATAAAAATAACTTGAATTCTCGAGTAACACGCAAAGCATGAGTAGATATAACGCTCTGTTAACGCATTAATAAAATATTAGATCTACTCCTGCTTTGCATGTTACTTGTGCATTTTTTTAAGTTATTGTGTTTATATTTATGCAAGTTTTATTGTGTACAGGTCAGGTTTTGTTGTTTGAGGTAATATAAAAATCGCAGGACTGTAAAGTCTGGATTCATTTGTTACATATCACAGGGAAGTAAGCTCCATTTTTGCATACATGCTGTTTATATTTTAACTTGTTTCCAGGACTCCAATCTAAATCTCCAAGTTTTTAAGTTGGTAATGACATCATAGTTGAAGGAATGTTAAGTTCCATGCAGAGACTTCTTAATTTGTACAAATTATTTCCATCTTATTTCATGATATAAAATGAAGCTGTGTTAATCACCTGAGTGTTAAACTTTCCAAATCCTTATCTGGATTGGTAAACTACATCGTAACATCATCTATGTGCAATGCATTTTTTCCCAGTTCCATTCTTTTTGTTTTGTTTTAGGGGCTCCAGGCATAAAGCAAACAAAAATGGTGACAATGGGCACCCTTATCTTGTCCCTTAACTTATCTGGACAACTACCGATGTAACATTGCTAGGGATCCTGAATTGATCACTCTCACTCTTGAAAAGACCAGTCTTTTCAACACTTTACATAGATAATTCTGGTGTACTCGATCAAAGGCTTTTTCTGCATTCATTGCTAAAAGAGTTAGGATCTATATTGTATGTTCGAAGTTTCATAACTTTGATCATATAAGCTTGATTATATGGCATTCAAAGTTTTAAAACTTCGAACATATTAAAAAAAAAACGTACCTGAACGCTGTAAGCAGGGGGGCAAGCCCCCCTGCACCCCCACACACCCCGCTACTTAAATATACCAAGTCCAAGACCACACTACAGTGCAGTATAGGGAAATATTCCCTACAGTGATCTCATTTCACTGAAGTGTGGTCTTGGAGTTGGTATATTTAAGTAGTGGGGGGTGCAGGTGGGCCTGCCCCCCTGTTTACAGCATTCAGATAAGTTTCTTTTCTTTTTATTTATTTATTTATTTATTTTTGTATGTTCGAAGTTTTTAAAAGTTCGGTCATATAAGTTCGATTATATGACGTTCAAAGTTTTGAAACTTCAAACATATAATATAGACCCAAAGAGCTAGATATCTGTTTCTCTTTTCTGCATCTTTTATATGTTTTGTAAATTTGTCATATATTTGTGTGTATTTCTGTTTAAATCCCCACTGATTTGGTTTAATAATATCTGTAAGTATTTTACTAAGCTTGCTTGCCAAAATTGAAGCTAATATTTTGTAATACTGGTTCAATGTTTTAGATCCATTTATACAACTGCCTAGTTTTGTATCATTTTTATACTCCAAGGTTGTATTGAAGAATTTGTGCCAAATAGGAATCAAGACTGGTTTACGCTGGTTCCACACCTTCACTGAGAAACAATCCCAGTTGTGTGTTTTTCCTAAAGCCTGCAACTGATATGAGTTCCTATTTCCTCTGTTGTTATTGAGTTCATCAGTTCCTCTGCAGTAATTTATTCCAGCTGGGGCAAATCCAGATTTCTTGGAAATAGGTCTACATCTGTTCCCCATTCATCTGTTTCTTCGTTCACCTTGTGCAGTGTCTCTTAATGCCTCCTAAATGTTTTTTCTTTTGTTTTTTGAGCCTTTATTTCACTTTCTGTTTGTCTCTTATTTTGAAAGTATTTTTCTTTTTCAGTAGTCTACTAGCTAAAAAGTTTCTGTTTTGTAGTGTGGGCCTAAAACTGTGCTTTTAATAGCCAATGTTAAGTTGTCAATCTCGCCTTCATTCTTGCTGGATGGGTTCGGAGCCGATCCTCGGCTCCGACTTGGCACTAGCTTTAGCTCGAGAACTCCTTTTACCAGCTCGAGGCAACCCTATATCCCATGATGCAAGGCGGAACTACCCCAGATCTCGTTTGCCGCTTAGCGAAAGAGGTCTCCTTTGCCAGCTGAGGTAAGTTTTTCTTGTTAAATAAGAAAAAAGTTAGTTAGGGGTTTAATTTCCCTTCAGTGTCAGGTTAGCCTGTATTTAGTACAGCCCACCCTATTCCCTTCCTTTTAAACTTTTAATATAGTTTTCAGTGAAAGTTTTAGTCAGGCCTAGTTCCCCAAGTTATTCCCTTCCTGTGTGTCTGTGTGTGCAGGGATTAAGTTGTGTGTTTGTGGGGACTGTGTGTGTATATCCTGTTAGGATGTCTAAGGAAGGCAAGGTCTCAGGCTTCAAGAAGTGTGACCAGTGCTGTCAGAAAATGTCCCTGACAGACGGTCACACTTCTTGTGTGTATTGCCTGGGGCCTTTGCACCTGCAGGACTCCTGTGCTGTGTCATGCCTTTAGCCAGCGAGTCCTGCAGGAAAGGAGGAACAAACTGATCCTCCGAGGTTTGTTGAAACCTGAAGGTTCTCCTCCTAAGCAAGGGCAGGAAAACCTCTTAAGCCACCGAAGGCTCAGGCTACAGTGTCTAAGCCTCCTCGGTGGCTCCGCCCGCTGGAGCCGACATCGCCCGCTGGAACCGATGCTTCTTCTGCCAGAGTAGTGGGTTCGTGCCGCCGGCTCCGATACCCTGACTACTGTTGCTTTGTCGGCTCCGCCTGGAGCCGACACTTTATCCAGCCTCGGAGCCCAGACCTCCTCGGCTCCATCTGGGGTTCAAGGGACTTCGGCTCCGATGGCTCCGACCGAAGAGATCGGTCCCTTCGATACTAAGTATTCACTCGGCCCGGGTCTCCTCTTTGTCGGAGCGAGCCATGGGAGGCGATGTTGGAGATCTTCCAGGCTGTCTGAGCACGAGTTGGAGAGGGTGGTAAGCAGGGTGTTGGAGTCTCAGGCACTGGCCCAAATGCTCCATAGCCCGCCTCAACAGACTTCGGCTACAGCCCCATTCTTGAGATTCCTCCTCCGACTCCACACCAGAGTTCGGAGCCGAGCTTCTTGGGACAGCGACTGTTTCGATGCCGGAGCCGATACATCCTTCGGCTCCGCTATCCTCGGCTCCGATCCCCTCCTCGACACTTTCCTTGCAGGGATCCCGTCGCCGGCCTTCCACTGCCGGCTCCGAGGGGCTAGTGGCATCGGACCCTTGTCCGACCCGGCCTCCCTCTCGGAGCCGGCTTTGGTAAGCTCGGCGCCGACATCTGCCTCGGAGCCTTCTCTCTCCTTGGAGCCGCCATTCCTGTTTCTTCGGAGCGGGTGTGTTCAGGTCTCCCGGGGAGAGGAGCCTTTGAGGTGATGAGGAGTGTCCTGGCCTCTGAGCCTGGTCAACGGTCTATCCCTCTAGCTCCTCCCTCATCAGTGCCTGCAGAAACCTCTTGCCAGCCTCTTGCTCTCAGGCCCAGGGATCCATCGCCCCAGGTTTCCCCACTGGGAATTTCCTCCTCTTCCGAGGTTTCTCCTGACCCTGCAGGTGAACCCCCTCGGAAGAGGACGTGTAAGAGGAAACACACAGACTCCCCTGAGTCTACTACATCTGATACCGACTTAGATGAGTCGGAGGGTTCCCGGTCCCCCTCTGAGGATGTCTCATTTTCAGACATCCTTGAGCTCCTCAAACAGAGGGGGAATTGCCCTCCATTGACCCCTCCGAGGATGAGTCGGTATACCTGGAGGCTTTTGGATCCCGACCCTCCACCTCCTGGGTGTCTCCGCCTTCGACCCACTCATGCAGGTAGTGGCTCGGAGGCGTGGGCGCTCCAGATTCCGTGGAACCTGTCCCCAGGAGACCATCCAAATTCATCACGGCCCCTTCGGACAAACAGTTCCTGTCCAAAGGTGTCTCTGTGGATGCTATGGTGGTGGCGGCCACTAAGAAGGAACTGGCGGATCCTTCAGTACCTGTCCATCCTCCTAATAAGGATTCTAGGACCATGGACAGGTATGGAAAGCGGATGTTTTCTTCAGCGACCTTTGCAATGCGTCAGCTGAATTACCTTTGTCACTTCACCAGGCTTCAACGAGATATTCTCAAGGAACTGGGAAGTAGTCCAGGATCCTTCAGCTGCTGGGGCTCAGGAAAAGATTGCCTCTCAGCTAGCTATCCTGAATTCGATATCTAACTCCTCCATGCGGCTCATATCTTATGCAGCCGATGGAGCGGCAGGGCCGCAGGCACAGGTGTTGCTCTTAGACGCCAAGCCTGGATGCGGCTGTGTAATTTTATGGACCCCTTTAAGGCGCCCTTCACCAACACCCCTTTGACGGTTCGGCTTTGTTCGGACCTCAGGTGAAGGATACTTTGACCAGATGTGAACAAGACGGTAAAACTCTTTCTGCCGTTGGAGTCCAGTTTTCCACTCCTCCTAGACCATATCCCAAGGGTCACAACGAGGGGCAGATGTGGTTCCGTAAAGCCCAAGGAGCTACACCGACACACGTGGTCAGTTTACCCCTAGAGGCAGAGGGGTAACAATAATAGACGCCCTAGAGGCAGGGGGGGTCCTCAGAACCAGGGCAACAGGGAGCCTCTTCCTGAGAAGCCCTTTCAGCATCCCTGAGGTGTTGCCCGACTGTCCACCCTTGGAGGCAGTTGGGGAAGGATTTCGCTGTACCCAGTAGCCTGGCAATCCCTATCACAAGAGAAGTGGGTACAGTCGATTATATCCGAGGGTTACAAAATCCTTGAAAGGTTTCCGACCTCTACAATCCCTTCCAGACATCTCACCCGGTCAAAGGGATTTGGCAAAACAGGAAGTTTTAAAACTCCTGGGAAAAGAGCCATCCAAACAGTGCCGGCAGACCAAGTAGGATCCGCTTCTACTCAAGATTCTTTTGGTCCCCAAAAGGACGGAGATTGGAGACCAATACTAGACCTAAGCAGACTAAACAAGTCTGTCAAAGGCAAGATTCGGATGGTCACGCTGCAATCCATTCTGCCCTTTCTGGGCAAGGACAACTGGATGTGCTCGATAGACCTTCAGCGTACTATCACATAAAGATTCACAGACGCCCAGAAGGTTTCTCCGCTGGCTGGGAGCCAGTCATTACCAATTCAGAGCACTGCCCTTTGGCCTCACTTCAGCCCCCAGAGTGTTCACCAAATGCATGGCGGTGGTCACAGCTCACCTGAGACGTCGAGGATTCCAAGTGTTTCCTTATTTGGACGACTGGCTCCTCTCCGCCACCTCCAGGGATCAGCTTCTTCGGTCCAGAGATTACACCTTACAGCTTTGCAAGAGTCTAGGAATTTCGGTGAATTTCAGAAAATCCTCTCTGCTGCCTTGCCAATCTATCACCTTTATAGGCAGAGTTAAATACCGTCAAAATGTTAGCCAGACTAACAAATCAAAGGATTCTGGACATCCAGAAATTTGTTCAGCTTCTGTTACAAAGCAACAAGGTCAAAGCCAGGTTTGTCTTGAAGGTTCTAGGCCTAATGGCTGCAGCCATTGTTCTTCTTCCACTAGCTCGCTTCCACATGTCTCCTGCAGTGGATGTTGTTCACGCAGTGGTCGTACCACGATCTGCCCATGAGACACGAGATCTTAGTGACACAGTCTTGCAGGGCTCATCTACGATGGTGGGTATCTTCCCTCTTCTTCAGCAGGGCCGACCATTTGTTCCCCTCCTCCAGTTGCCACAGTCACCACGGATGCCTCTCTGATCGGGTGGGGGCATTATCAGGGCAGGATGGTCCACGGACGTGGCAACCCATAGAATACCACCTGCACATAAATGTCCTGGAGATGAGAGCAGTGCTTTTAACGCTGCAAGCCCTCGGCGACTTTCTTCCCACAGGGACTATTGCAGTACAGACGGACAACATGTCCGTGGTCTGGTACATCAACAAACAGGGCGGAACCAGGTCCTATCCCTTATGTCGAGAAGCTCTCAGACTTTGGCAATGGGCGATCTCTTCTCAGCGGTTTCTGATAGCAACGCACATCCCCGGCAGGTCCAACCTATTGGCGGACAGGCTAAGCAGATCTATTCTGATGCCTCACGGTGGTCTCTCAATCAGTCTGTAGTGGATCAGATTTTTCTGAAGTGGGGCACCCTTGTTGCGATCTTTTCGCTACCCCTCAAAACAGCAAGTGCCCAGATTACTTCACACTATTTCCTCTTCCAGGCCAACCCTTGAGAGACTCTCTAACCCAGGATTGGCCTCGGGGACTTCTTTATGCTTTTCCTCCCTTTCCATTGATTCCACAAGTCATTCAGAAAGCCACCGCTTTGAGAGCCAAATTGATCCTCATTGCGCCATATTGGCCACGACAAATTTGGTTTCCGACTCTACATCGTCACCTTCTGGTGCAGCCCTGGCATCTGGACCCAGTTCCGGATCTTTTGATCCACCAGTCGGGTCAGCAGCACCGAGCCATTCATTCTCTCAACCTCACTGCTTGGTTGCTCCACTTCCTTCCTAGCCAGGCTACCAATGATTTCTGACTCAGTCAGAGACATTTTAGTGTCTTCTTTAAAGTCGTCCACTAGAACTGTTTATGCTAGCAAGTGGCGCCGTTTTTCTATTTGGGCACACGCCAGAAATATTGATCCTTCACCGCTCCTATACATTCTGTTTTGGATTTCCTGGCGGAGGTTTTTCATTCAGGTTCGTCATCATCTACAGTCAAAGTACAAATGGCTGCTATTTCCAAATTTCATGTTGGCTTGCAGGACAATAACATCATGTCTCATAGGTTATGCAAAGGCTTTTGAGAGGAGTTTTCTCCTAAAACCGCCTGTGAAACATCCTCCTCCATAATGGGATCTGAACTTAATGTTGGCATCCCTAATTCTACCTCCTTTGAACCGTCTGCTACGTGTTCTTTAAAGTTGTTGACATGGAAAACTATATTTTTGCTGGCTGTTACTTCTGCAAGAAGAGTTTCTGAGATTCAGGCCCTCTGTATTCGTTCACCTTATCTGGTGTTTCATAAGGATAGGGTTTCGCTCAGGACTAACCCTTCCTTTCTTCCCAAGGTTGTATCTCAAGCCAATATTAACCAATCTATTGATCTACCAGTTTTCTTTCCTAACTATTCTGACAGAGCGGAACAGAAGCTGCATTTTTTGGATGTTCATCGTCAGCTCAGGTACTACTTACATAGGACTAAACAACTTAGAAAATCAGACCAATTGTTTGTCTCCTATGCAGGAAGCAGGTTGGGTCTTCCAGTATCTAAAGTGACCTTATCTAGATGGTTGACTTCCACCATTTCCTATGTGTACTCTCTAACGGGCAAACAACTATCTTCTAAGCCAAAAGCTCATTCGACCAGGAGTCTATCCACTTCTGTAGCCTTTCAGGATACACTTCCCATTGACACTATTTGTGCAGCAGCTACTTGGGCCACGCCTCATACTTTTGTGTCTCATTACAAGTTGGATTTGGCCTCCAGAGATAGGGCCAGTTTTGGTTCCACTGTTCTCAAGAGTCTGTTCCATTGAGCCACCCGGGATACAGGTGCTAGGACGCGGTCCCATCCAGCAGAATGAGGCGAGATTGACAACTTAACATTTAGAAGTTATGTACCTACCATAACGTTCCATGTTAGTTGTCTTCATCTCGCCTTCTTCTTGCGTCCCACCCTCCTTCCCCCTGGCCTGGACAGATCTTGGAGAGTTCCTATTAGATTGCTTCCTCTGGAGCATTGTTATGAGGACTTCTTTTAGGAACCATGGTTCCTAATTATATTAGGATAAGTCTTTAGCAGGGTTAGTTAGCTGCCAAACGAGATCTGAGGTAGTTCCGCCTTGCATCATGGGATATAGGGTTGCCTCGAGCTAAAGCTAGTGCCGAGTCGGAGCCGAGGATCGGCTCCGAACCCATCCAGCAAGAAGAAGGCGAGATGAAGACAACTAACATGGAACGTTATGGTAGGTACATAACTTCTAATTTTTTTTTACTCTTATCTTTTCCTCGTGTTTTAATTCTTTAGTTTCTTCCACCATTAGTGCACGTACCCCTCCATTAGTGCACGTACCCCTTGTGCGTTTTCTCAAGTCTTATCCTTTTTATCTCTTTCCTGCTCTTACACTAGCCACATCAGTTACTCTTTCTTAAAGGAATAATTT